>NC_079372.1:28629350-28711850 GCF_021018895.1 Seriola aureovittata
GAACCTAAAATAACCCAACTGTCTTTGCGCGCACACACACACACACACACACACAGTTCTCCACTGACCTTGGCGGGCCGGCGGGCTCCCAGTAGCGGCAGAACAGGTGCAGTCCGTCGGCGTTGACGATGTGCTGCAGGTCGGTGTAGGGAACTCCCTGCGGGCTGCGCCGCGGAGCAGCTCCGGGCTCCGGCATGGAGGAGTCTGTGACAGAGGAGCGGAGCAGCGGTAAGAACACATCGCTGCCGTACAGGAAGCAGCTGAAGCCCGCGACGAGCAGACAGGAGGCGGCGGTCACCGCGTTCATCCTGCCGTCCTGTTGTTGTTGTTGTTTATTTATTTATTTTGATGAGTGTTTTAGGCACGAGGTGATCTGCCGGATCTAATCCTGAGCTGCGCGCACACACACATATACACACATACACATATACACACACACACACTGTTGTCAGAGAGTTACGTCACGAGACCATATGCTTTCAACCTCTCTCTCTCTCTCTCTCTCTCTCTCTCTCTCTCTCTCTCTCTCAACCCCCACGCTCTCCACATGCTCTCTCTCTCTCTCTCTCTCTCTCTCTCTCACTCTCACACTTATTGTTATGACCATAACTACAGGCTCATTAAAGCAGGTTTGATCCTCTGAAGTTTGAGTAGCTGATAATTCACCGTGTAACAACACATGCTTTCTACATTCCACCATGATATACACACCATATATATATATACTATATATACAGCATATATAGCCTACACCATATATATACTATATATACACTATGTAACGTCCACTGTGCTACAGTTACGTCACCAGCCTGGTGTAATTAAGAAGCATGAATCATAAAAGAATGATGATGATAAAATGTAATAAAAATCAATAACAGGAGGAAGACTTGATGTGAACGAGCTCTTTTTATTTATCATCTAATTGTTGAATTTCAGTGCTCTCATGCGCGTGCATGTGCCCAGTGCAGCATATAAACACAGCTCATTCACATCACTGCAAATAAAAAATCCCTGTGTCAGAGTCTTTGTCTCTCTCCTGTCAGAGCGTGTAAAGCTGCACACAAACACACAAACAAACAAACAAACAAACACATAAACAAACAAAAAGAAAACTGATGCCCCCCCGCACACACACACACACACACACACACACACACACACACATGGACTCTTTCCTGGTGGGTAGAGGCTCCAGCTCTGTGGAGCTACAGTGTTAATGACATGTGCTGCATCACAATGAAGAGGACAGCGTGTCACCGCCGCAGGTAAAAATAGTCCCTGCTCTGGTTTCGGCTTCAGGTTTTAGTGACCTGAGACTCTGACACTCCTGCTTCATTATTGAACTGATTATAGACGCAGATGATCAGTCAGTTAACTGATCAATACACCGAAGCACCGCCTGATGGTTTTACTATGAGATTCCATAATTAGGATTCATGTTAATGATCAAACATCATCACGATACTGATTCTTCCACATTAGAGCTGCTCCCCTGTGAGCGGGAATATTTCAGCTGATCACAACAACATGAATAACTGTCAGTGAACCGTCATCATCATCATCACCATCATCATCATCATCACATGTGGAAACAATAGATCTTGTAACTTGTGTGTGAATATTCAAGGAACCTCAGTCCTTTAACCGTCACACACACACACGCGCGCACGCACACCCACACACGCGCACACACACACGTTCATCAGCTCTGCAGGTTTCACATGGGGAAGCTGAATGAAGCTGCACGAGCATCATGACAAACTACAAGTTAAAGTGACGGAACAGGAAGAAGAAACAGGCTGACGTCACAAACTGAAAAATATAAAGATTCAGAGAAGAGACCGACCTGCTCACGAGCTCTGCAGCGAAGTTTCAGCTTCTTCCCGGACTGTCCCTCCTCTCTCTCTCTCTCTCTCTCTCTCTGTATGTCTCTCTCCCTCCTCTCTCCTCTCTCTCTCTCTCTGTATGTCTCTCTCCCTCCTCTCTCTCTCTCTCTCTCTCTCTCTCTGTATGTCTCTCTCCCTCCTCTCTCTCTCTCTCTCTCTCTCTCTCTGTATGTCTCTCTCCCTCCTCTCTCCTCTCTCTCTCTCTGATGCTCTGCTGTCGCCTCCCGCCAACAGAAGAATGCAGTGAGCGACGTTTGAAGAGAAACTAAATGAGTATTCACACATCCCTCCCTCTCTCTCTCCCTCTCTCTCTCTCTCTCTCTCTCTCTCTCACAGACACATTACAGTTTCCCCCAGAGGCGGGAACACAGCTCCTCTCTCTGCCCCTCTGTTGAGCCACATTTATTGTAACAGAAAAATAAACTTCCTGTTGTTAAAGCAGCATTAATTAGCCACTTGGGGGCAGCAGAGCAAACTACAGACACAACACATTAACATTAAACCAGCTGTTTGAAAGTGTAGCTAACATTAGCATTAGCAGGAATTAGCGTTAGAGGAATTGTTCCGCATCAAACTTTTTTCTTTACTCACATTTACTAACATCTGTCTCCAGAGGTGGAGACAAACCGAGCTTAAAGCAAGGACAATGTCTGTGTCTGAAAATATAATAGGCCAATATAAATAATAGTCCAAAAGATTGATGATGATATGAAAACAAAATTATTATTGATAAAGTAGGTTTTTACTGGATTCTTACAAGTTTAAGTTTAAAAGTTAAAAAAAAAATACAAAAGAAAATAAGAAAGAAAAGAATATTTTCCATGTAAACACTAATGTTAAATCTTGTTTCTATCACGTCTTTCCTTCTCCTGAAGTTAGCATGCTAACAGCTAGCCCCGGCCCATCTACTGAAGTTAGCATGCTAACGGCTAGCCCCGGCCCATCTACTGAAGTTAGCATGCTAACAGCTAGCCTCGGCCCATCTACTGAAGTTAGCATGCTAACAGTTACCCCCGGCCCATCTACTGAAGTTAGCATGCTAACAGCTAGCCCCAGCCCATCTACTGAAGTTAGCATGCTAACGGCTAGCCTCGGCCCATCTACTGAAGTTAGCATGCTAACGGCTAGCCCCGGCCCATCTACTGTAGTTAACATGCTAACGGCTAGCCTCGGCCCATCTACTGAAGTTAGCATGCTAACAGCTAGCCCCGGCCCGTCTGATCACTGTAGCCTCCAGTCTGAGGACGTAGCTGCTCAGAGGACTTGTTATAACATCTTGTCTTATAAAGACAAAGATGGCTGAAGCTCTTGTCTGGAGACAATCAGCTCCACCTGCTGCTGACAAGAAACCAGGTTCAGCAGCAGAGAAAACTAACAGGAAGCTCCCTTTAAACAAAGAACTGAACTTGGACATTTACAAATGTTTTATGATGAAGGAAATGCATCCGCAGGTTTGTCAGAATTCAGTGGTGATTAACAAGGAATGTAAAGAGAAATAAAGAGAGAGCTCCACAAGGCACAGTTGACTTAATGTGGTGAACTTGTGAACAGTTGTCTATTTACACATAAATCCAATATTTACCTTCCTTTAGGTTCTGTTTCATTCTCCACCAACGCTGGAAAGAAATGACTATCAATGATAAATATTCCCCTGCAAGGTAACACCTCTACTCTTCTCACATTTCCTGGTTTTCTAACAGTTGTGGACTGTACTCAGTACCTGGCTCTTTTTTGACTGGCCCTATAATCGCTAGTGTCCCTGACTGACTGCTGATGTTTCCACCACTGGTCAGCCTCAGTCTACCGATCCGCTGTGGTTTCCCAGCTGCTCGTGAACTGCAAGGAAGAGGAGGAGCACTTCCAATACACTGAGCCACGCCTCCATTGCAGCAGATAAACTACTTTGATTCCATGTGTCATTATTATTAACATAAACATAAGACACACCCAGCAGAGGAAGGGAGAAAGAGAAGTTATCTGTAACAAGGCTTCGTACTATCGACTATTATCAACTCTACATATCAAACAGAGGGAGTGAGACACAAGGACCTGCCTCTGATAAAAGTAGAGGCAGGAGTAGAAGTAAATACAGACTAAACTATTGTAGATCCAGACAGAGGCTGTGCTCTGTGTGAGACACTAAATAAGAAAGTCTGTCTCTTCTAACTGTCTCTCTGAGTGATCATTGTTCAGTAAATACAGCTGAAATCACAGCTCAGGCTTTGTCTTTATGTGTTTGCTGATTTTGTCAGATGACATCAAGGTTATAAAATCAGGATTTGACCAGAGGTCCAGACAGACACTAGATTTGGACAGATTTGTTTTTTTTGTATCACCTGCTGAGCTTCCAAGCGAGGTGACATGAAAACAGGAAATCATCAGCAGAGCTCATCCTGAGCGTTAGAACCAGCTTCATGTGCGTAGTCTCTCGTCTCTGAGAGAAATATGACTCTAGTTTTTGGATTAATGGACGACAGGAGGATCATTCTGTACCAAAGTACATAAACTGAGCTTTAATGAGAGCCATTACTGGAAAAGCAAAGTCTTTTGTTATGCGTATATATGATTCAGAGTTCCTGTTCCGACTAACAGTGACTCATTAATACCTGTTTTTAGTCAACAGAGGATTGTTGTGGTGGAAAATGAATCTCTTCCCACCTCTGAACGCTCACAGACGTGGCCACAAAACGCTTCATTAGAAATGAGACAAAGAGAAATCATATTTTCATATGTGGAACTTAAACTGGAGAAATGTGTCTGATTGTTTTTGTGTGAACTCAGCGTTTAATGAATCTAAACCTGAAGACTGAACCTCTTCAAGCTCAGTTGTCCTGTTGATAACTGGAACGAAGGTGACGACTGAGCTTCATTTAGTTAAACACACCTGACAGGTTTAATTACCTCTTCCATGACTCAGGGTTAAAACATGAGTGTTATATAATGAGGAAACTTCCTGTTACATTTCTGAGCTTTAATTACTTTAATGAGCATCTTCCACACTGGCAGAACTAAAAATATCTCCATATGTGACTCGTCTGTAGATGAAGAATCAAGCGGTCCAAGTGAGATGAGATCCATATTTGATCTTTTGGAAAGTTCCTGTCGTTTCAACATTAAATCTAAACGTCTTCTGTGGAAAATGCTTCACATCAAAAGTGTCTGTCTGACAGGAAATGAGAAAAGGGGCTGAGCAAAATAATATTTTTATTTTCATGTAAGTACATGTTTATTGCCAGATTTTTTATTTTAAATTTTCATAAATAAAACATTAATACACATATGCAGTTGGTGTTTGTGATTAAATGTAAAAAAACTGATGGACAAAAAGAAGAATATTAATATGTATTAATAGGCTTCAACACCAAGTTGTGTCTGTGTGTGTGTGTGTGTGTGTGTGTGTGTGTGTGTGTGTGTGTGTGTGTGTGTGTGTGTGTGTGTGTGTGGTTACTGTCTGATTGTGTTTGCTTTATAACTTTGCACCACAGACTGTAAATAAAGATGAACGTAGCCTCTGTACCAGGCTGTAAACATGTTTATTTCTGCTGTAAAGTTGGACATTTTAACATGGGAGTCTATGGGGACTGACTCACTGTTGGAGCCAGACTCTAGTGGCCGTTAGAGGAACTGCAGTTTGTGGGCAGTGAAGCCTGTCATTTATTCATTTATTTGCATCTGTTACTTTGTCTTTTTTCAATTGTCTTGTGTAACTTGCGCTACTGTGTGTGTGTGTGTGTGTGTGTGTGTCTCTCTCTCTGTGTGTGTGTGTGTGTGTGTGTGTGTGTGTGTGTGTCAGACAGGAGTCCCAGTTATCTGAAGCTCAGAGGACAAAGTCTCACACGGAGAGTCTGTCCTCCATCTTTCCTCTCAGGACTCAGAAATATGTCTCTGTGATTCCCTGTGAAACAGAAGGACAGGAGAGATCAGGACAAATAATAACCAGAGAAGAAGAAGAAGAAGAAGAAGAAGGACACCAGGTGGGACAGAGACAGAGGGAAAAATAGCAGCCCATCATTATCAGACTATGTTCCACATTTTGATTTTCCCTTCTCAGTAGAGGTTCATGAGGAAGCAGCAAGCATCTCAGAAAACATATGGTCCTCTACAGTTTATTATCCTGCTGCACTGAAATGATTCTACGACTCTGTGTCTTTCACTCGTGTCAATAAAGTTCAACTGAATTAAAGGTTTAAACTGAAATGAAATAGAAACACTGCAGCTCAGATGGGTTTCATCATGTCAGGGTGTATCAGGTTCTCTGTCCTGTTCAAGCATTTCCAATGTGAAACATACTGTGTGTGTGTGTGTGTGTGTGTGTGTGTGTGTGTGTGTGTGTGTGTGTGTGTGCGTGTTCCTATGAAAAAAGCTCCTATAAACTGTATCTGATGGACCAGGGCCACGTCTTTGTTCTCTGTTAGATTTCTCCTGTGGGAGCAGAAACACAGTCACGCAGCAACTAAACACTAAAACAGATCAGACACACAAATATAGGTGTATGAATTAACACACACACACACACACACACACACACACACACACACACACACACAAACACACACACACACACACACACACATACACACACACACACACACACACACACACACACTCACACACACACACACACAGATGGTGTGTGTCGGGATGAGCTCCATCTCTGATGCTGCTCAGGTCTTTATGTTTAGCTGTGTTCGCTTCAGTCCAGATGAGCATGAAACACACACTGAACTCCGTCATTGTCACAGCCTCTAATTAGAAACATGATGTGCACTTTTCAAATTACTTTATTAAACCAATTCACAGTATTACACAGTCTGAATCCACTGAATCTTTTCATCAACAGGCTGGTGAACGAACAGTAAACATGAAGTGAGTTTACGCTGGTGAACAGGAAACAGCTAAAGAAACAGGAAACGCCTAAAATCTGACTTCGCCTTCCCCCGTCTACTTAGAGTTCAAGCATTCCACCCTTAAACAATATTAAAACCCACTCTCTCTCAGGCTGAGCTGTGTGTGTGTGTGGTGTGTGTGTGTGTGTGTGTGTGTGTGTGTGTGTCACCTTGTCTTGGCTCTGTGTTGTTGCAGACTGACAGTGCAGAACAGCATCATGGATGGTGTAGAAGAGACAGGACTTGGTGACTTTGTCGGTGAAGAAGCCTCCAGTCTGCAGGTTGTCCACCACCCCAGCTACAGACGGAGAGAGAGAGAGAACCAGGCAGAGCTGAGCATGAAGCATCGTGGGAAGATGGAGACAATGAGCGTGAGGACAAGAGACGGTATGAAGAGAAGAAACAGAGACATGGAGGAGGATGAAGCTTCACATTTACAGGAGAAATAAAATGAACCAGAAGTAAATGGGAAAGGAAAGGGGAAGGGAGGGGTCGTTGCTGTGTTGACTGAACCTCGTTATAATTCCTGGCTATATAAATATTCTATGCGGTTCCTTTACGAGCCCAAACACTCATGATAAACAATCTTCCTCATTACAGGCCATTAAAGGCGATCCAGTGCGGGTTCATGAGGGCTGCTAATCGTGGTCGTAAGATTCTTTCCCTGAGGAGAAACATTTTTTCCCGACCCACCGAGTCAGACCTCAAGTTGTGGCCTGTTATATAAAAATAAACACAGATGCTTTATTAAAATAAGTAATAGTAAAAACAGGACGTCAGATCATTAAACTTTACAGAGGAAGAAGTTCAACCTGAACGAAAGGTCTTTAATGATTGAGCTTTAAACTCTGAGACACTCAGCTCATACACATGAGACCAGCGTAGAGTCGTACTGACAGTAAAGTGACGTCTAGGTTGATGTTGGTCTCCTGCAGATAGAAACATCGGTGCTGAGAGCAGAGGTCGGTCCTGTGTTTCTGATTATTACTGAGTCAGACAGTCTGACCTTCCAGTCCACACAGCTGCTTTTTCTATTCAATCTGTTCATTTATTCTAGTGACGTGGACGGACTCACGCTGACAGCCAGCGAGCAGCACCTCGACACCGGTCTCCCCGTAGTCCCTCCGGATCTGAAACAGACACACAAGCGCAGAGCAAAGGTCAGACCGGATCATTTAGTTAGTCTGACAATTCAATTGAAAGTAAGTGAAAGCCTGAGGAGCTAAATGATGAGGGGAGGGACAGAGGGATGAATGGATGGTTTATACAATAAAGATTTAATGAATCTTGTGTTCGGCTTCAGAGTCGGTTCACTTTCTAACGTTGGGATGAATTTCATTATCAGCTTTCAACTGCCTCTTTGTTCCACACATTTCTTTAAAAGGTGTTTTAGATTAAGGATCTGAAGTTCCTTATTGTAACTTATTCACACATATATATATATATATATTCTTAAGACTGTGACCCTAAAGCTATAAAACTTTGATTAACTTTAACTTAATTAACGGTATGCCTGATGATTCAATTATTAAATTAAGGGGGATGTTCGTACGTTTCGTAGCGTCTTGACTCCCACAGTGTCCAGGAAGTTGACGGGGCTGAGGTCGAGGATGATGGCTTTTGGGAGGGAGGGGTTAGACTCAGCATCCATCTCAATGACGGCAATGTCCTCCTGCTCCGCCCTCTCTGGCTCCTCCTTTTGGACAGGAGGAGACATGACACCTCACATGAGCGCTTCAGACAGTGAATCAAGATGCTCGGAGCTCAGCAGGTTCACAGAGAGGAACAACCTTCTCATGTAAAAGAAATAAAAACATCCTTTTGCATCCATTACCCATCATGCATCTGGTCTAACTCACCGTATCTCCTGCGTTCTTCTTGGCTTTCTTGGCGTTTTTCTTCTCATGCCTCTTTCTTTTGGCCTCGAGCTTCTTCTTTGCTGACAGGATCTTGGTGATGTCAACACCACACTGTAAACACATCAGACTGTTTCACATTCATTTTCCACACAGAGTCAAACCTTAATATTTTATCTCTTAACTTTCCCGTGTTGACGTATATTTTCAACCAAATGTTAGAAAACTGAGCAACATTAAAATGTAATAAATCTATTCTTGTGAATGACGTGAAGATGTGAATGAGTGACAGTTGTTCCAGTTTACAGCTCTGACTGTTAACACCTGTCTGTTAGGAGTTATTATAGGTCAGCATAGTGAGATGACGCTCAGCACCCTCACGATTATCCAGTTCAACCAGTTCAGTCACACCATCCCAACTTCCCCATCACAAAATAAACATGAACCAACAGAGCAGGTGAGGCAGGTAACAGCCTGAGGAAGTGATGTCATACGTGTTCAGGAGGCTTGGTGCTTTGGTTTGAGGGTTCTGCTGTAAAGTCAACATGAAATGTTTGAAATTAAATATCAAGGTGTGTTTTCCTACACACACACATGACGAAGTGACAGAAAGGATCTGATTACAGCCATTCAAGCCGTCCTCCTTCTCCAGAGCCAAACCTGACAGATCGGCACATCTTAACTCATGAAGACCATGTGATAATATGATACGAGCGTTCGTGACAAAACTGTGGATGAAAAACTTCTGGTTCTGCATGACATCACCAGCTGATGCAATCTCGCCTCTCCCTCCACAAGCACAACCCATCAGCTGAGTCACTCTGTGATTCATTATCATGTTGTTTTCACCACTGGTGGTCCAGGCTGATGAGAGCCAATCAGGAGAGACCGCGGTTGTGACCTCATCATTTACAAAGGTTTCAGTTTCTGTCCAGATTACAACACAACCCCAGAGCTTTCAGAATAAAACACAACCCCAGAGCTTTCAGAATAAAACACAACCCCAGAGCTTTCAGAATAAAACACAACCCCAGAGTTTCCAAAAGTCTCAGTTTTCAGGGCTTGAAAACTCTGGAGTCGAGCGGATGGGGGGAGGAAACGCAGGAAAAAAGGTGCGTTTTAAAATGAAAGCGTAGCAGTGTGGACGGAGGCTCTGTCCCGTGGCAGTTTCTCACTTGGTAAATAAACCTGCAGCCTCTGCCCGCTCTGTGAGCGCTTCGTGCATCAAACATGAGAAAGAAAAGATCGACCCTGTGGCTTTGACATGCTGACATTTTAATGAATGAGGTGTTCCTTTATCTCCCTCTGCTTCTCCCCCTCTCTCCCATCTTTTGTCATCTTTTCTCCGTCTTCCCTCAATCTGTCTTCCCTTTTACCCCAAAGAGACGTGACAGAGGAGGAGGAGGGAGACGGGGGAGGAAGGAAGGAGGGAGGGAGGGAGGAGGGTGTTCAAACAAAGGTTGAACGGAAGAGAGGAGGAGAAAATGGTGGGATGACATCTGAACAATATCTGTCACAATGGTAACGAGTGAATGGTTGAAAAGTCGGGTCAGTTATTAGTGTCAGAAATAATGTTTGTCAGAGAGGAAACTGTGACAAGAGGAATGTTGGTCTTTTCATTGTGTGTGTGTGTGTGTGTGTGTGTGTGTGTGTGTGTGTGTGTGTGTGTGTGTGTGTGTGTGTGTGTGTGTGTGTGTGTGTGTGTCTCCTCACCTTCTCACCCAGAGCGTCTTGGTACATCTCAGCGTTGGCGAAGTAGAGGGTGGCAGAGGAACGGAAGATCAAAATCCCTGGAAGCTTCTTCACCTAAAATCAATCAGTCGGTTAATCAATAAAACATCTGTTCCCATAGCAACAGGTGTTCATGACAACACAGCAGGTCCGATCAGCTGAGAGGAAAGTAGCACTGGAGCAAACATGATGCCGTGTTGAAGGTTAATAATTGCACTGGGGAGGAATTAACTCTGTATTGATTTACTAATTGTTCAGTGATTCCTTTAAGTGCAATAATGTTTGGCAGGTTTCTCATCGACAGGTGGGATATTTAACACAAAGACACTCCCCATCTCTGCTGATCAATACATACAGGGAAGACTGACTGTCAATAATCAGCTGATTTCACTTGGACGACTTGTTTGTTAAAACATGTGAAAGTCACAGCTGCAGATGTTTCTTCTGTAGGAAACTACAGCATCAGTGACAGAGATTAAAACTTCAGCAGGATTCAGACTCTACAGATGGAAGAGCTGCAGCTTTTTCTGATCACATCACTGTGTATTTGAGAAGTGAGGACGAGTGGAACATCATCCCATCAACATGTCTATGTTTGACTCTTGGCCTTAATGTCAGGGACAAAAGAGGGTGAGCTGTGCTTTGTAACTTTAAACAGTTACTGATGTAATTCCCTTTTAATTTATCACGTAAATATAAATATACTCTGGAGTGTGTTCATCGTGTCCTTGCTCCTGCTTCGAGGTGATTTAAATACAGTGCTGTACCTGATTGTAGTCCTCCAGTGGCCTGTAGATGTCAGTGTCTGGGACCTGTCCTAACAGCGAGTATTTAGGTCTGGAAACACACACAACAAACACCTGTCATTTGTTTTCCTGTGATTTCTGAGACTTGTGTTGAGGTGCGGTCTGAAAGTGGAGGGGTGTGCTGATTGACAGCTCGCCCGTGGTAACGTATTCCTACAGCTGTGTCCTGAAGATGACGGTGAGCATGGAGAACGCGATGGCTGCGGCGAGGCCCAGGTCAGGGTTCAACAGCAGGGTGAGGATGAAGGTGGCCACCCAGATTACCTGAAGAGAAACAGAGTGAAGTGTGATGTCGTAAAACAACACTGAGACTTTCACGTTTCATTCTGTGGAGCCACAATCAAACTTTATATTAATAATATAATCAAATAAAGATAAAGTAATTTATATATATATCGGCGTGGAGAAGCCTGACAGCAGGAGGAATGAAGGAGCAGCGGTTTGTTCTCACACTGTGACGCCGACCTGACGCCATGACAGTAAATGTATCAGCCACATGATCTCATGCTGCGCTCACACAACAACAACAACAACAACGACATGAAAGAACAGGAAACCTCCCAGATAACATCAGGCTTTTGTCTTCAACGGAAAAGGGAACAATCAGCGTTCACATCTGGGTCACATGACTCTGCAGTAGTCTCAGGTATTTATCAGCTGATCAGCAGTGATGTGAACACAAAAACATTTCCTGCTGGGATGTCTTTCAGAGACACTGTACACACACCTGTCACCTGTCCAGGTGCAGTCAGAACAGAAACAGCTTCCTCTGAGAGCGAAGCTGCAGAAAAGGAGTCGGCCATGTTTAAAAGCCTGTTTATACCTGATGATGTTGGTGGACAGACGTTAACCCTTTGCCACTCACCATGTCTATTCTGTTGCTCCTCCACAGGGCGGGGATGTCCAAGAACTGCTTCATCATGCCGTGGAGGTTGACAAAGATGATGGCGGCCAGCACTGCCTACACAGTCAGAGATAAAGCAGGTCACAGGTTTGATTCCTGAAACGTGACGCTACGTTTGTTTGTCATGTGGTTTTTGGAAGCTCTGAAGAACGCTGCTCCGCTCGGTCACTTTACATTCATTCACTTGTTTTTAAAAGCAGCAAATATCTGAGTCTGAAGACACAAACACAAACACACAAACACGCAAACACACAAACAAACACACAAACAAACAAACAACACAAACACAAACAACACTGTCGTCTCCTTTTCACTTCAGCTGAATGTTAAAATGAACTTTAATCTCACAGTCACATTCACTCAGGACACATTCGGACACATGTGCGTGCTTATGCTAGTGCACAGGTGTGAGAGCACACACACACACACACACACACACACACACACACACACACACAGTACCTTGGGCAGCTCTTCAAAGAGAGCCCCGATCCAGAGCACGATGACGAGGATAACTACAGCTGATAGAGCTCCAGCAACCTGCAGAGAGAGAGGGAGAGAGAGAGGGAGAGAGAGGGGGAGAGAATGAGAGAGAGGGAGAGAGAGAGAGAGAGAGAGACAGATAGAGAGAGGGGGAGAGAATGAGAGAGAGGGAGAGAGAGGAGAGAGAGAGGGAGAGAGAGAGATAGAGAGGGGGGGGCGAGAGAGAGAGAGGGGGGGAGAGAGAGAGAGAGAGAGGGAGAGAGAGAGAGAGAGAGGTAAAGAAAAACTACAGAGGATGAATGATGTCTCCCCCCCCCCATGGTTCTGAGCTGATGAATGCTGCAGTCGGACTGAATGTGTTGGATCAGTGTTTGTGGGCGGAGTCCGACTCTGAGTGAAAGTCGATCCCCTGAGTGTTTTTTTAATGACGCCACTTATCAGAGTCACGTTAATTACATTCCCTCAGTTTGACCTTTAGGACGCAGCAGGTTTGAAGCTACAGGCGGAGTCAAGTGTCGGGATGAAAACATGATGTCAAAGATGATCTCATCAAATATCCGAGCATGAAAAACAATCAGCAGTTTTCTAAATGGTGTTCAAGTGTTTCTCAGTCGTGTGGAGAACAACAGATAACATCATATTAATCAGACTACAGAATGTTACTGCACTAAATCACACTTCAGAAGACTCAAACTAATGTATAGTTATCTTTAGTCACAGAGGTAATCCTGATTTAAAGGGTTCATTCACCCAAATAACAAAGACTTTCTGGTGTATCTACACACAGGTAGTTCTGGTTTGTTCAGGGTTGGAGACCAACACAATGGAAGTGAAGGGCACTTCGTCAGTAGAGATCAGTGTGTGAGAGTAACAGAACCTGCTGTCAGCACTCAAAGAAGATTAAAATTCATCTTCAGATGTTAGTGTTACAGTACCACACACACACACACACACACACACCTCCAACATGTTGCTCAAAGGCACTTCAGCAGAATAACAACCTGCTACCAACCTGAGTCTTCCCTCCTGTGCTCTCCTGAACCATGGTGCGAGACATGGAGCAGCTGATGGCGAAACACTGGAAAATCCCTCCAATGGAGTTACTGAGACCCAGAGCGATGAGTTCCTGTGAAAACACACGACGCACACTCAGCAGGCGGATCTGAAAACATCAGGTCGTGCTCGCGTCCAGCCCTCAGCGCCCTACCTGGTTGCTGTCCACCTTGTATCCGTATTTCAGGGCGAAGATTCGTCCCAGTGAGATGGCGATGCCGTAGCCAACCACAGCCAGAGCGAAGGCGTCTCCTATCACCTGACCAAACAGAGAGGCTGCTGGGAGAACGGGTGGCTGGAGACTGGACAGAAGAGCAGAATACATTTCCCATTTCAAATACTTCATGTTTCATATGTGTCTGTTCACCGTGTTGTTTCTCACCCTGACGGAATAAAGCCCACCACATCCACTCCATATCTGTCCTGCAGGTTCACCTGCCACGACACCAGTGTGGCAACAACCACCTGCAGAAGCACAGAGCAACAGATTATTATATATAATACACAGACATATGTGAGTGGGTGTGTTTATCTTTCATAAAGGAAGTTATGAGTGCTGTGTTCCAGTGTACTCACAGCCAGCAGCTCCACAGGTATAGGAACAGGTAGTTTCTTACTCAGGTATGCATTGAGCTCCTTGGTGAGGATGAGGCCGACGATGGCGACAATACTGACCACGAGAGTCCCAATGTTAGTCTGTGGAAGGAGATAAAACACCTCCAGCACAGTCTGGAGAGAGAGAGAGAGAGAGAGAGAGAGAGCGAGAGCGAGAGAGAGAGAGAGAGAGAGAGAGAGAGAGAGAGAGAGAGACAGAGAGAGAGCGAGAGCAAGGGAGAGAGAGAGAGAGAGAGAGAGAGAGGACTGCTGGTTAAATACTGGTATGGACGAGACAGGAGAGGAAAGGTTGTAAAAATGAATAAAAATAAAAAGATGTACGTAGAGAGATATAGAGGGAGCGGCTGCTCATCATAGCATCATAAGAACGAGGTGATTCGTCACTTGTGTTGTGGAGCTTCCATATTGTGTGTAAGAGGATGAACAGAGACTGATGAGGGAGGAAGTGTTCGATATATTACAGGATATTTTCCAGCATAAGATGATTATGTTTCTCTCACATGTAAAGACCTGATCAGCAGCACCAGGGTCAGGACCAGGGTCAGGGCTGAAGCACTCATCCTTGACCCAGTGAATACCACGTATCTCCAGTCATGCTGCAGGAGCCGTGACACATACGTGTTCGTACCTGTTCTCGGTATTGAAAGTTTGAATCAGGACGCCGCTGTGAACCGGCTCATCTTGGGTTTGTACGTTTGCATCTATTGGTGCTGCTATTTGACCTTTGGACTATTGATAGAAAAACTCTGAAGTCGGTTTGTGATCAGTTCAGCAGCCGGTGTGTGACAC
The DNA here is from genome assembly GCF_021018895.1 of Seriola aureovittata. Classification (NCBI taxonomy): domain Eukaryota; kingdom Metazoa; phylum Chordata; class Actinopteri; order Carangiformes; family Carangidae; genus Seriola; species Seriola aureovittata. The sequence continues at coordinate 28,644,363 of NC_079372.1, forward strand.
GTGAGTGGGTGTGTGGCGCTGTGAAGACGTGCAGCATGTTGAATCTTCTTCTTCTCACTGTGTAAAATCAGCAGTTGAAGCAGCAGCGTGTGAATGACGGTGGTCATACGTGTTCTTACATATATCAGTGACAGAGGCCCGCTGTGTCTCACAGGGCTGATGCCGAACGTGTATTTGAGCTGGGACACGATGACGTGGATGGCGGCTCCTGTGGTGTAACCTCGGACCAGAGGCTCCGACAGGTAGGTCACCACGAAACCAAACTGGACCAGACCGAGTAGAATCTACACAGAACACAGATCGAGAAACAAATGGAGGATCACAGCAGCCGTGAACTCATCGATACAAACCGGAGAACAGAAACCAGTTCATATCTGACACTCAGCATCAGCGGTGAGTCACTGCAGGTTCAATGCCTCTGACTTTTCATAGATCGTATTGATCCATATCATGACAAATATAAAAGGAACATTTATCATCCTATAGCTCAGTGTGTAGAGGCTGGGGTCCTCGCTGCAGTCGGCCCCGGCTCGAGTCCTGCATCAGACAAGCCCTTACCTGCATGTCACTCCCCATCTCCTGTCTCTCTCTCCTGTCTCTCTCTCCTGTCTCTCTCTCCTGTCTCTCTCTCCTGTTATCTACTGCACTGTCAATAAAGGCACAAAAAAAAGCCCAAAAAAATAAAAACAACATTTATTCAAGTAGCATTGTAGCATTACAGCTCCATGAGGAAAGACTGCTGTACCCACATACACCTGTCCATCTCTTCAATCACAGCACAACCACGTCAGCCATCATCAATAACTGCACACACTTCGACCCTGTAGCCTGAGTACATACAGGCTTTTAAAGAGATCAATAACTTCTTGAAACTGATCCTATAAATGCTAAAGGTGTTTGCTGACGTGAACCCGGAGGCTTCAGAGAGCTACGCTAGCTTCCAGCATCCAGTCACCTGTAATATTTACCTGAAATAATCCAGATAAGAAGGTGACGGCTGCAGCCACTCGGACCCTCTCTGCATCCCGGGAGATGGTGTCAACGATACTGGAGTTGGTCTCATTGTCCCATATCATGAAGTTTGAGTCAGGGGCTAATCGATCTGTCACCCCTCCTATCATCACACTCATCACTGCATATGTCCCTGGAGAAGGGAGACAGAGACGGAGACACGCATCTTAGCGGATCATATAACAACAGAATTATGAAGAGTTTACTTATTAAACTCTTAATAGTTATATCTTATTTACTGATGAATATCAAAGATCATGGACGATGAACAGGCAGGTCAACGGACTGACTCCCCCTCTATAGTCGCCATGAAAGGAGCTGGAGCTTCCTAAACTGTTCCTCTACAACATGCTTAAAGCCTTGTAGATTACAGAGGCCACGTTTGAGTTTGTTGTTGAACCTGCTCTGTCACTTCCTCTCCTCTGATGCCTGATGGTGGATTCATTCCACCAGTGTGCAGATGCATCATGTCTTTAAGTACAAACCGATGGAGATGTGCTTGGATGTGCCGAAGAGGAAGTAGATGAGGACGGGGTAGAAGGACGAGAAGAGTCCAAAGACCGGAGGAACAGATGCCAGCAAGGCGTAGGCCATACCTGCAGGGATAACACAGGACATACGACTTGTTATGACACAGGAGAGAGCGATAATATAGAAGATATGACCTGATGGGATAATGTAATGACTAAAACAACAACCTCCCCGTGTCTCCACCCTCACCCTGCGGCAGCTGCATGATCCCCACACTGATCCCAGAGATCAGGTCGCCCAGGGCGTTGTCTCTGATGGAGTAACGAGGCAGCCATGATGCCACAGGAAAACTACCCAGCAGGCAGTTCTTCAACCGGGGACCAGAACACCTGAGTGTGTGTCAGAGTGAGAGAGGGAGAAAAGACAGAAACATAAAAGTACAATTGTTAATAGCCCGTTGTCAAGTTTTTTTTTCTTCCTCAAAAAGTATCAATAAGAGTACCGTTAAAGAACCGGATCAATAAGCAGTATCAGTAAGAGCTGTAGCACCGTTAAAGCACCGGATCAATAAGCAGTATCAGTAAGAGCTGTAGCACCGTTAAAGAACCGGATCAATAAGCAGTATCAGTAAGAGCTGTAGCACCGTTAAAGCACCGGATCAATAAGCAGTATCAGTAAGAGCTGTAGCACCGTTAAAGCACCGGATCAATAAGCAGTATCAGTAAGTGAGCTGCTTTAGTTTCGATCCCTGTAATTCAGTTAATGATCAGAGTCGTGTCTGAGGAGAAGATGAGTTCTATACAACTCTCCTCTTTTTATACAGATGGTTATTCCTGCCTGAAATCACACTCTCCCAAAAACCAGCACCGAGGAAGCAGTTTACAGACGGACCACCAGAACCCAGCAGAACCTTCTCCTCCTCTTTCTTCTTCTCCTTCACCTCCTCCTTCACCTTCTCCTTCACCTTCTCTTTCTCTTTCTCCTTCACCTCCTCCTTCACCTCCTCCTTCACCTCCTCCTCCTCCTCCTCCTTCACCTCCTCCTCCTTCACCTTCACCTCCTCCTCCTTCACCTCCTCCTCCTTCACCTCCTCCTCCTCCTCCTTCACCTCCTCCTCCTCCTCCTCCTCCTTCACCTTCACCTCCTCCTCCTTCACCTCCTCCTCCTTCACCTCCTCCTCCTCCTCCTTCACCTCCTCCTCCTCCTCCTCCTCCTTCCTGTCTGAGGAAGGAGAAGGATTCTTCTTCTGAACTGACAGTAAACATCAGATGAGCCGTACAGAGGAAGAATATCCCAAATCACTTCTATGATAATCTTCATCATATTTACCATTAACTGACAGCGACACAGTGACGGGGTAGAAACCTATAATGTGGAGGTAAAATACTGTAATTGTAACAGATAAAAGAATAAATCATTCAGAAAATCTAAAACAATTTAAATACCTTGGTTTCTGTATTAGCAGATCAGTTACAGCTGTTTAATTCTCTTCCAATAATCAAAGGCATTAAATAAAATATTTAGAGGTTGTCTGATCCAAACCAGCAGGATAAACTTAAGCAACAGGAATCCTGTGTGTGTGTGAGGATTATTTTTGCTCAAGCTCAACAAACTATTGAAGACATTACTTGAGCAGATGATGCATCTGTCACCACACTTCAGTGCCTCTCTGGGCCAAAGCGATGCAATCATTAAACAGCTGACTAAAGTGTGTTGTTAACATGTGGAGAAACGTGACGTAGGCCTCTGCCTTTGGTCTTTGTCCTGTTTGTGCGGCTCGGGTTTATCTCTCGTCATATCTAACACATTTTATGACATTATGAAAATACTTTATCTACTTCATGGACAAGTGTTCATACAGTATGTGTAAGCATGTGTGTTGACAGAAATACTTGTATGGAGGAAAACGTATTGTGAGGATGTTGAATGATGAACAGTGAGTGAACAGGATTGGGTGTAATCGTTGTGCTTTGATATAAAAAGAATAAAGACAGAAAATGTGGAGTGTGTAAGAGAGAGATCAGATCAGCTGGAGGGAACTCTACCTCAGCGACTGCTTGACTTTCTCACAAACAGATGTTTTTGACTCAGACTTTTGTGCCATCTCATCCACAGCTCCTTCATCCAGGATCTTCCTGTTGACACTGTAGCCGGTCCGTCTCCTCTCTGCCATGGCGAACGCTAGCTGCATCGTAAACAGGAGAAAAAAGGTTCGTTTGTTTTGGCAGAAAACTGGTTCCTGTAAAAATGCAGCTGTTACATTTTAAACACTGGTTGTGTTTGTTAGGAAAGACTTAAAATATGTAAAACTAAACTAAACAAATGAATTCTTAATGTTTCATGTTGATTTTAGATCCTTTGTGGTTCATCTCTTAAAGTCTGAAACTCTTGAAACTTTTGCTAATAAATTATAATTACCTTGTGTGTTCCAGCTTTATCAAAAAAAGGTTTTTATTCCAAACTCCAAATGTTTCTGGTGTTTAATAAAATCCAGGAAGCTACTGAAGCCCTGACATTAACCAGGCAGGTTTGTGTAATGTGAAATGAAATGTCTTGTCCTCTGTCCCGATGTCTTTTATCTGTTGTTCTGGTTCAGAGGAAACAGATCCAACTCTGAGTGTCTCTCTGGTCCCGGTTGTGTTGAAAATCTTCCACCTAAACTTCAAAAAAAGTTCACCTAGTGATAAGATGGCACGTCTCCCTTCATTAAGTATTAATCCTGCACATGAGCAGTGGTCCCTGGGCTTCAAGCTGAACCTGCTGTAGAGCTTTGCATCAGATCCAAGAGGCTCCGAATGGTACCGAGCCAAACGCTGTTATTTCCTCTGCAGCAGTTCAGCGGACTGATGAAGGTAAGGTTTAATTTACAGATCCCACACAGAGGATTCTCCGCTCCAGCACGGGATCTTAAGACCTTGAAGAGAAATCTAGATAAGACAAGTGGACACTGTTGTGGAGGGAGGGGGCAAAGTACCAGACTGTTTGGTGCGCACAGCTGGAAACAGAAGTGATAGAAGTTAGAGATGTCATGTGTTTCGTGCTTGTTTTATCATTTACAGAGTGAGTTAGTTTTACTGTCAATCACACTCAGTCAAGACATTTGTGTAGAAGGAAACCAACATGTTAGTTTGACTTACAGGTATATACAGTACGGCATGCTACATGAACACAAAGGAAAAGGTTAATGCTCGTCTGTACTCTCATTTGTTTGGACTGCAGTGCATACAGTGATATATTCATTAGCAGTTAGCGTCTTAGCGCCATCTTATCTGTGTTTTATGTCTTGTATGATTAGATTAGTCGCTGTCTCAGCCTGGTCACAGTTGTTCTTGTTAATTTATGATTACACCACAGGAGAGTGAATGGGAGGCCTGCTTAATCACTGGCAGAACAGATACTGGTTAACTAAGCATGACAAACAATAGGTTTTCTTAAGGGCACAGTGTGTTTTCATTCCTTACCCACCTTTGTCTTGTTTCCTTCTTACAAAAGCAGCTGTCATTTTCACTGATCTCCACTTTGTTGTGATGTGGAGACTCCATCAGTCACAGTCGATCCACACTCATCTGAAATGCTGTCAGCTGGTTGTAATTCGACATTTCTGCTGCTTGTTGGAATAATGTTTGATGAACAGCATTTGTGACTGAGGCTGCAACTTTAAATAAAAAATCTCTCCAAAATCCTTGATTTGTCCGACCAACAGTCCAAAGCTTAAAAGTCAATTTACAATGATACAATGCAGAGGAAGCAATAAATCTTTAAACATGATAAGCTGATTGGCACTCCCTCAATATATTACTTAATACTGATTAATAAGAGCAGATTAATCTGAGAGGATCTGATCGAAACCTGCCAGAAGCCCAACTGCTGGATCATTCCTGCAGGATCCCAACATGGACAGAATTACTGAGTTTACAATAAAGTGACAATAAGTCACAAGAGAGGGAATTTTTTTGTTGATAAGTTGCCAACTTACAAACTTAAACACTCTCTTGGGTGTTTTGAGTAACAGATAAAATCCTATCTTCATAACTGCTCAGTCGATCGTCAGCTCCCCACTTCCAAACGTGACTGACATCCACTCAAGCTGCCTTCACTAATGAACCATGGAAATCATGAGAGATGGGACACATGCTAGACACTCCCAGTTCACAACCCTCCCCCAAGCAGGATCAGAAATATCCACACAGACAAAATGGCTGAGAAACAGCTTTTTCACACTGTGGACAAGCTGCTGCATCCATGAGATCGATGACTAGTCAACCAGCAGCATGTGAAGCCCCAGTGGCCTAATGGATAAGGCACTGGCCTCCTAAGCCAGGGATTGTGGGTTCGAGTCCCATCTGGGGTGATTTACAGCAGAGTGGTGCAGCGGAAGCGTGCTGGGCCCATAACCCAGAGGTCGATGGATCGAAACCATCCTCTGCTAAGAGTTTTACAGCATGGTTACCTGAAGTACAACTGGTTTGTGCAAACCATCTCAGACTGTACTCAAAGCTACTTTGGGTCCACCCCAAGGCCTCCTACCAGTTGGACGTCTGGAAGACCACCAATGGAAGGAGCCCCAACAACCTCAATGGTCTCCTTTTGACAGAAATAAAATAGCTTATGATAAAATAGCTTTGTAGATGGACTTATTGCACATCAACAGAAGTGGTCCTTAAAACCACAGAGCCCCAGTGGCCTAATGCATAAAACATTGACCTGACCAGCGACTCTGTGAGGACAGCTGAAAATTCTTCTCCGTGGCTTCACTGAATTCCTCCAACACCTGGGTTTTAATGTCCATGGTCACCAGTTCTTTGGCCTGCCAGGTGGAGCACATGAAGCCCCAGTGGCCTAATGGATAAGGCACTGGCCTCCTAAGCCAGGGATTGTGGGTTCGAGTCCCATCTGGGGTGATTTACAGCAGAGTGGCGCAGCGGAAGCGTGCTGGGCCCATAACCCAGAGGTCGATGGATCGAAACCATCCTCTGCTAACAGTTTTACAGTATGGTTACCTGAACTACAACTGGTTCGTGGACTGTTAGCAGAGGATGGTTTCGATCCACTGCTAACAGTTTTACAGTATGGTTACCTGAACTACAACTGGTTCGTGTAAACCATCTCAGATCGTACTCAAAGCTACTTTGGGTCCACCCCAAGGCCTCCTACCAGTTGGACGTCTGGAAGACCTCCAATGGAAGGAGCCCCAACAACCTCAATGGTCTCCTTTTGGTAGAAAGGAGCAGCAGCTCTACTCCGAGCTCCCTGTGGATGTCAGAGCTCCTAACACTCTTTAAGGCTGAGCCCAGCCACCCTTCAGAGGAAACTCATCTCAGCCTCTTGTATCCACGATCAGAGAGGAGAGGAGGGAAAAGAAGAAAAGTAGTTAATGTTTGTTGAGGTTCTTCTGAATCAAACTTTTGCACCTCCCATCCTGTTGCTTTGTGGTGGAACTCTATATGTTAACACAAATGGTCAGAGGGCAGAATGTGACCAGTTGGACGTCTGGAAGACCACCAATGGAAGGAGCCCCAACAACCTCAATGGTCTCCTTTTGACAGAAATAAAATAGCTTATGATAAAATTGCTTTGTAGAGGAACTTATTGCACATCAACAGAAGTGGTCCTTAAAACCTCAGCGCCCCAGTGGCCTAATGCATAAAGCATTGACCTGACCAGCGACTCTGTGAGGACAGCTGAAAATTCTTCTCCGTGGCTTCACTGAATTCCTCCAACACCTGGGTTTTAATGTCCATGGTCACCAGTTCTTTGGCCTGCCAGGTGGAGCACATGAAGCCCCAGTGGCCTAATGGATAAGGCACTGGCCTCCTAAGCCAGGGATTGTGGGTTCGAGTCCCATCTGGGGTGATTTACAGCAGAGTGGCGCAGCGGAAGCGTGCTGGGCCCATAACCCAGAGGTCGATGGATCGAAACCATCCTCTGCTAACCATTTTACAGCATGGTTACCTGAAGTACAACAGAGTCTTCTGAAATGATCGATGACAAGTGGTTTGCACAAACCATTTCAGATTGTACTCAAAGCTACTTTGGGTCCACCCCAAGGCCTCCTACCAGTTGGACGTCTGGAAGACCTCCAATGGAAGGAGCCCCAACAACCTCAATGGTCTCCTTTTGACAGAAAGTATGTAAATCTTTCAGTCACTACCCAAAGCTCATGACTGTAGGTGAGGGACGGAACAAATATCGACTGATTGTGTTTCTCATGCTGTTGTTTTGTAGAGGAACTTATTGCACATCAACAGAACTGGTCCTTACAAGAGTGAGGATCCTAATCCTAATGGATAAAGCACTGGCCTGTTAAACCAGGGACTATGTGAGGCAAGAAGTTCTTCTCCATGGCCTCCTTGAATTTCTCCTACATCCGGGTTTTACAGCCCTGACCACCATAGCCACAAACAGTTTGGCGTGCCAGGCGCAGCATGTGAAGCCCCAGTGGCCTAATGGATAAGGCACTAGCCTCCTAAGCCAGGGATTGTGGGTTCAAGTCCCATCTGGGGTGATTTACAGCAGAGTGGCGCAGCGGAAGCGTGCTGGGCCCATAACCCAGAGGTCGATGGATCGAAACCATCCTCTGCTAACAGTTTTACAGTATGGTTACCTGAACTACAACTGGTTCGTGTAAACCATCTCAGATCGTACTCAAAGCTACTTTGGGTCCACCCCAAGGCCTCCTACCAGTTGGACGTCTGGAAGACCTCCAATGGAAGGAGCCCCAACAACCTCAATGGTCTCCTTTTGGTAGAAAGGAGCAGCAGCTCTACTCCGAGCTCCCTGTGGATGTCAGAGCTCCTAACACTCTCTAAGGCTGAGCCCAGCCACCCTTCAGAGGAAACTCATCTCAGCCTCTTGTATCCACGATCAGAGAGGAGAGGAGGGAAAAGAAGAAAAGTAGTTAATGTTTGTTGAGGTTCTTCTGAATCAAACTTTTACACCTCCCATCCTGTTGCTTTGTGGTGGAACTCTATATGTTAACACAAATGGTCAGAGGGCAGAATGTGACCAGTTGGACGTCTGGAAGACCACCAATGGAAGGAGCCCCAACAACCTCAATGGTCTCCTTTTGACAGAAATAAAATAGCTTATGATAAAATTGCTTTGTAGAGGAACTTATTGCACATCAACAGAAGTGGTCCTTAAAACCTCAGCGCCCCAGTGGCCTAATGCATAAAGCATTGACCTGACCACGACTCTGTGAGGACAGCTGAAAATTCTTCTCCGTGGCTTCACTGAATTCCTCCAACACCTGGGTTTTAATGTCCATGGCCAACAGTTTTACAGCATGGTTACCTGAACTACAACTGGTTCGTGTAAACCATCTCAGACTGTACTCAAAGCTACTTTGGGTCCACCCCAAGGCCTCCTACCAGTTGGACGTCTGGAAGACCACCAATGGAAGGAGCCCCAACAACCTCAATGGTCTCCTTTTGACAGAAAGGATCTTTATCTTTCAGTCACTACCCAAAGCTCATGACTGTAGGTGAGGGACGGAACAAAAATCGACTGATTGTGTTTCTCATGCTGTTGTTTTGTAGAGGAACTTATTGCACATCAACAGAAGTGCTCCTTACAAGAGCTCCAGTGGCCTAATGGATAAAGCACTGGCCTGTTAAACCAGGGACTATGTGAGGCCAGAAGTTCTTCTCCATGGCCTCCTTGAATTTCTCCTACATCCGGGTTTTACAGCCATGACCACCATAGCCACAAACACTTTGGCGTGCCAGGAGCAGCATGTGAAGCCCCAGTGGCCTAATGGATAAGGCACTGGCCTCCTAAGCCAGGGATTGTGGGTTCGAGTCCCATCTGGGGTGATTTACAGCAGAGTGGCGCAGCGGAAGCGTGCTGGGCCCATAACCCAGAGGTCGATGGATCGAAACCATCCTCTGCTAACAGTTTTACACCATGGTTACCTGAAGTACAACTGGTTTGTGCAAACCATCTCAGACTGTACTCAAAGCTACTTTGGGTCCACCCAAAGGCCTCCTACCAGTTGGACGTCTGAAAGACCTCCAATGGAAGGAGCCCCAACAACCTCAATGGTCTCCTTTTGGTAGAAAGGGGCAGCAGCTCTACTCCGAGCTCCCTGTGGATGTCAGACCTCCTAACACTCTCTAAGGCTGAGCCCAGCCACCCTTCAGAGGAAACTCATCTCAGCCTCTTGTGTCCATGATCAGAGAGGAGAGGAGGGAAAAGAAGAAAAGTAGTTAATGTTTGTTGAGGTTCTTCTGAATCAAACTTTTGCACCTCCCATCCTGTTGCTTTGTGGTGGAACTCTATATGTTAACACAAATGGTCAGAGGGCAGAATGTGAAGCCACAATGGAGCTGCTGGCTTTCTAAGCCAGGGATTGTCATTGTAGTGACTGACAGCAGAGTGGGGCAGTGGATGCGTGCTGTGGGAGCTGTGCGTCCCTGAATGCATCTTTAAAACTTCCCGATTAACTCTGATGCTCTATTGTCTATCGAGTGTGTAGCTTCATTTCCTGACTTTACATCAACTTTCTGATACAACGACCAACATGTTTTCTCTGTCTTGCTTTTGTCCGCACATTTTTTTTTAAAACACTTGTTTTAAAGTTATGTTTAGGTTTCCAGTATTTTCTCACTTCATGTAATCAGTCGCGGGGCTGCAGGTCGTGTGAGTTTTCAGGGAGGAGAGTTTTTGAACTGCTTTAAGATCTCTGAATGTGGCCTCTGTTTGCTCTGAAGCTCTTAAACAGTACAGACCAGTTTGATTGAATTTAAACCCTAGAGCAGTTAAGCAGTGGATTTCTATGAATTGTGAACTATAACACTGTGTTCATCTCCTTAGTAATGACACACGTCTGGTAACGAGATAACTGGTTGTTGTTTATGAGGCCAATAAAAGGGAGGGATCAATTATGACTAATATTAATTTAATCAGTCGTCCAGTCACTCTTATCAATAATGACGCAGCTCTTATATTGGATCTCTATGACAAACAATAACTGAAACATTTTTGGCAGTGTATTTTTAAAATCTGTATCGTGTATTAAATTGTTCTCATTATTTATTTTTTATTTTTGACACTGATGTTCTTTCTGGTGTAAATGGCAGCACAGTTTTATTAACCAACACCGAGCATTCAGCGAGGGAACTGAAGGAAGGAAGAAACCAGAAAGCCAGTGAAACATTAAAAACAGAATCCTGACAAAATAAAAGCTTCACTTCCTGTTTCAGTCCTTCCAACAGAGACAGATTGTGAGAGGTGAGTTTTGTCTATTTTTGTCTATTACTGTAAGAAACAACTCATAACAAACCACACTGGATAATTCATCTTTATATTATATGACAAATATATAAATCATATATATTGTATAGAAACTACAATGTGCAGTAAACTATAATGTCCATCCTAACATATAACACAGATGGATTATTGTTTAATTTGTTGTCTCATGGTTTATTCTATAACCAAAGTTGATTCCCACATTAATCATTAACATTGTTTTTCCCTCTTGTTTCTTGTTATAGTTGACATCATTGTACAGTTTCACATTAAGCAGACAGGAGACATCATGTCCATTCACTTCTTAAGCTTTTGATAGTCCTCATACTGTTTCTGGATAGGAAACCTATACTATTGTTATATGTTGATTGTTATAAATCAAGTTAGAAATAATTATATTTCTGCTATTAAAAACAGTGCAAAAGACTAAATTCTCTTGCTGCAGCTGAATAATAATGAGAAACTGTTGAGGGTGGGGCAGCCACATATTTCTCTGTCTCTGCAATACTGCCTGTCTCCATCACCTGCTGCAACCTGTACAAACCCCTGCCATTGTTATTTAATCCAGAACAAGGAAGGACGGAGACGATGACGTCACAATGAAAACAAAGATATCTCCCATTAACAGGATGAAGCTGCATGAGTCAGTGATGATTTATTTTTCTTTTACCATGTCATTGTGCAACTGCTGGTCCAGTGTCACTGTGGAGACGGAGCAGCAGTGTTTCATATTCACATCTGATCCCTGCTGCTCATGTCTTCATGTCTCCATCAGTTTTAACATGGAAGCCCCAGTGGATAATGGATAAGGAACTGGTCTCTTTGTAGGTTCAAGTCAACCTCAGGGGTTTCTGTCTGTCCTCTTGTTGACGTCACTGTGATTCACACCAGAGCTTCAACATTCACTTGGGTCGGAGATGATTTCCTGAGAAGAGATAATGACAATTTATATAAACATTTAAATATATTGAAAGTTATTTTTAACTTAATACTCCACTGATTTAACATTTCATTCGAATGAGAACTGAGATATCTTCTGTTTTATACTACAGATTCTTCTTCTCTGTCAGAACCTGCCGCCTACATTACCCACAATGCAACTTGACCCCTGCCAGTTCAGTTGGAGATTCAAGTAATGAGGAGCAGGATACAGAGGTGTGGTAAATTCGCTTTTCTCATCTCCATCTGTGTGTCTCCATTTCTTCAATTTAAAAACTGTGTTTAAAACACATTTAAAAACTTGTAGCTACGATGAAAACGGACTCAGCTGACATCACAGGCTCAGTGGTAGTGTTCCTGTCAGACCTGTGAACTGACTGATGTGTAAAACCACTGAAGTTCCACTTTAATGTGCCGCTGTGGAAAACTCTTGTTCAGAAAACAGACAAAAGACTAATTTCTGACAAATAAGAAAAAGTCAAAATGACAATAATGATAAAACTGATTTAAACTCTCAGTGTGTTTACAGAGGAACTTGAATGTGAGACGGTGCAGACCTCCAGAGGCCGGGGCGAGGTGCTGAGGTGGCGCTGGACGGCGTGGTGGACTGATGGGAAGAGACGGGAGCGTGGAAGGATGTCTGGAACACAATCCTGAGTCTGGAGCTGAGATAAAACTCTCTCTGTCCACACACACACAGAAACTCACAGGATCACACTCATGTTTTAAAGTCCCACGTGTTGAATCTGATGCACAGGGAAATATTTTGCAATGCACAAACTATAAGAACAGAATGATGGAAACATCTGCAAGTGAGTGTGTGAGTGAGAGAGTGTGAATGAGTGTGTGTGTGTGTGTGTGTGTGTGTGTGTGAGAGGAGGAGAGTCACATGTATAACAGATAAGTATGAAACATGAAGCTGACCTGTGCACGCTGCCAGAAACACACCAATGCCTTGGACCTCAAAGTCATCTACAACCTGATTAATGAGAGAGAGAGAGACACAGACACAGACACACACACAGAGACACAGAGAGACACACACACAGAGACACACACACACACACATACACACAGACACACAGAGAGACACACACACAGAGAGACACACACACACACACACAGACACACAGAGACACAGACACACAGAGAGACACACACACACACACACACAGACACACACACACACACACAGACACACAGAGACACACACAGAGACACACACACACACACAGAGACACACACACAGAGAGACACACACACAGACACACAGAGACACACACACAGACACACACACACAGACACACACAGACACACACAGAGACACACACAGACACACACACAGAGACACACACACAAACAAATACAAACACAAACACAAACACGCTGATGAATTAATTTTTTTTCTTCTTTTATGATTAAGGTCAAAGACGAAGACGAGATATCAAAGTCATCAGTGCAACTGGTGTGTGTGTGTGTGTGTGTGTGTGTGTGTGTGTGTGTTGTGTGTGTGTGTGTGTGTGTGTGTGTGTGTGTGTGTGTGTGTGTGTGGCCACAGTTAGAGGGTGTGTATGTTTCATTATCTAGCATGCATTACAGGACATGGAGTCTGGTCTCGTCTTACATAATCATTTCTCTGGAATGCCTTTGATCAGCAGACAGGAGCCGGTGTCTCAGCCAATCACTGACCAGCTTTTAAGGAGTAAAAACCTGCAGGTTTAGGTCTGAGAGCGAGGCTTATATCGTTCAAATAAAATATGAATTATAAAAACCTAAATCCTCATGCTACATCAACATTTGGACTTTTAAGTGAAAACTGCAGAACAACAAATCAAGATCACATGTATCTTTGAATAACTATGTGATAACTTGGTACATTTTAATTCTGACTAATTGGGGTTAAATTATTTAATTATTATTATTGTGTGTTAAATTCCTGCTGGATGAGAGAGAATCTAGTAGGTAGTGAGTGTGAGAGACAAAGAAAAGACGCCTAACGAGTTCCACACCAAAACTAAAGAATGAAAATAGTTCTTTTTAATTCAACCACAGTGTAACTAAAGATGTACGTCCACATATCGTTCCAGCCACTTCTCTGTCCTCACCTTGCAAAGTGCCGTCATGGCCGCAGAGTCCATGAAGTTGACCGAGCTGAGATCAAGGACCAGGCAGTGGGTGTGTGTCGGAGTCTGGGTGGAGGAGGAGGAGGAGGAGGAGGAGGAGGAGGAGGAGGAAGAGGAAGGAGCAGTGTGGACTGGAGCTGGGTTGTTGTTCTGATGACGACGCACTGTCTGGATGTGAGAGGGAAAAATAAAGAGGAGACGTTAGACGTGAGAATTTCTTCTAAGATCTTAGTGAGATTTTTCTATTTCAACCAGAGATCCCAGCTGAGAGCTCAGGTACACACACACCTGTTAGATCACCTGTGTGTGTGTGTGTGTGTGTGTGTGTGTGTGTGTGTGTGTGTGTGTGTGTGTGTGTGTGTGTGTGTCACCTCTCTGATCTCTGTGAAGACCAGCTCAGAGTTGGCAAAGTAAAGTGGAGTGGAGCAGGAGAGGATCGTGACCCCAGGAACTTGTTCTGCCTGATGAAGAGAGACAGAGTTAAAGTTCGTCCAGCAGACGATCCCACTGCTGTTACAGCTCCTCATGTCTTTATATCACTGGGCACATTTATTCTCACGTCGTATCAAAAACTCAAACTCTTTATTATTTTATATAATGCCTCAGTCAGTCAGTCAGAGCGGCAGCCATATTGTTTTCAGGTTGTCCGTCCGTCTCATTCTCGTGGACACGATATTTCAGAAACACCTTGAAGGAACTTCTTCAGATTTGGCTCAAACATTCACTAATACTGAAGGATGAACTGATGAGATTTTGTTGGCTAAAGGTCAAAGGTCATGGTGACCTGAGAAAACAAATGGTTAGTATTTATAAAGATAGATTTTTACTGATGACACTAATGCTGGTGACTCTGCTAAGTGTATTTCTGATCGCTTGTTTTAACTGTTGCCTTGTTTAAAGCACCTGTTCTCTATAAATAAAGATTCTTATTATGATTATATGATTATAAAACAAGAGTGTGCTGCGCTCCAGATCAAGGGGGAGGGGATTGTTTTATCATTTCTGTTCATTAGACTCATGGAACATACAAGGAACCAGTTTGATAGATAATGAACATGACAAGAGACTTTAACTAATGATGCGTTCAGTGTTGCATCAGAGAAAGTAGGAAAGAAAGAATTTACACAGAATGGAGGAGCTTGCTGCTGCAGACGACATCATCTCTAATGCATGATGGGTACTTGACAAACTGCGGAGGGGAGTTGCGTCAGTGTAACAGTGTGAGAGAGAGTCAGGGGGAGGGAACAGAGCGGGAGTCGTGGACAGACTGAGCCCTCGGTGACGGGGTGGTGTTCTGATTGGCGACAGACGGAGAGTTTCAGCCAGGATTTATTTTGAGTGTGTTCTGGCTGCGTGACAAAACACACTGACCTTCAATGGAGAATTTAGAGTGTCAGTAGGTGTCAGTTTACACCGTGAGGACACAGTGACTCAACAGCCTGCAGAAACCTGTGTGTACAAACAGCTACTGAAATATTTAGTCAGTTAAAACCACTTCCAAACATGTTTTAATACTGAAACTCTTATTTTGAAATGTTTTTCCATCCTGTGACAAAAACTGGAACGTATTCAGACTGACACTGATCCTGCACTGTGCTGTGATCTGTGCTGGGGGGGGGGTTAATGTGCATATATGAGACGAGCTGTGGAGGATTCATTAGTGACGGTGTTTTACATTGGTCGGCTCAGTCAGTGTGATTCATCTCTAACAATCAGTGAAGCATCAGCAGAGTCGACCCTGAGCTTATGAGAGGTGAAGAATGACTTGCTGCTCAATTATCAGACATTCCATTATTACATTCACAGTCATTCATCATGTTGTAGTTGAATGAGTCAGACACACTTTAGTCTTTAGACACTGCAGAAGATTTATGCAGGGAAAGTGTTTGGCCACTGTCTATATCTCCTTTCCATACCAACATATTAATAAGGACGTGTTTTATAGCAGTCATTTCATCTGTTTTATAATCTGTGTTTTTATAATGTTTTATACTGTTTCTTATTATGTTTTTAACCTTTATTTCTATGCTTCTTTTATTTCTGTTGAGCACATTGAAAGACGTGTGTGATAATGTGCTGTAATAAATGTGTTAGTACAGTTCTATAGTAACATCAACACTTCAGCCTGATGGAAGCACAAGATTAATATTCTCTGATTCAGTTACAGCTGCACGTCTGACTTGAGTTCGGTATGAAACGTTTATATCTTTTAATAAGTTTGGTAAAAAGGTTTTGTGACTCAGCTGCAGGAGGATATAACGAGCGGGTGGAGGAGGGACACGGGAGACTTTCATAGTGAGGAGGCAGGTAAAAATAGAACCAACAGATTGGTTTCAGCCCAGGATTCATTTTTGTTTTTGTTGTGACTGTGGTGTATTAACGACCATGAATGACAGATGGATTCAAGGGGAGAGTAGCAGGTTTTGGATTTGTGACAGAGCTGCAGACTTCAAAGTTCAGATAATCTGCTGCTTGTTTAGAGTGAGACTGATCTTCTCATCCACGTCTGGAAAGAAAACAAATAAATAAAGTGTTTTTACTGAATACAGGCATTTAACTTCTTCATATGTCAAGTGACTTAAAGTTCCTCTCATGGCCACTAGATTCTGGTTCCAATCACAGGCTGTAAATAAAGATGGACGACGCGTCTGTGACGTCACCCACGCGTTTGTGAGTGAGCTGCTCCACTGTTACCATCTTGGCGGTGTCTGACTCCGCCCCTAACTCCAAGCTAATTCAAATATGTTCAAAGAGGAGGGGTGCGGGTGGAGCTGAGACTTCGGTGCATGTCGGATTAATAACTGACTAGCGTATTCTTCCATTAGCATCGTTAGCACAGCTGGGCCTCTTGGTCAAAGGCTACCCCAAGGCTATTTCATTTGCTGGCTGTTTAGCAAGTTAACAAGCTAAGCTAACAAGCAAGGTATGGTGAGGGGCGGACACCGGCATGCACCTGTCACTCAAAGAGGCCACACCCTCAATCCTCCATAACTTTAGTCCTTAATAAAATGGCGTCAATTAAAGAGGTAATCAAGAACCTGATGGTCACTGTGGACACGGAGAAACTTCCTGTATTCAGGTTAAAACCTCATTCATACAGTCGACTTCAGGTTAATGGATGAATCTTCTGCATGTTCACATTGTTTTGAAAGTTATTTAAAAGCTCCGACACCAAGTTTCTCTCCCTCACCATGACAACGGAGCAGGGACAGCTGGTTGGATTATGTTTTTATGTTTCATGTAATTTCCCGATTACTTTAGAGAATTAAACTTTACTCGACTTACCATCAATAACACCAAACTTTAATCACACCGTCAGAGAGACGGAGTTTACCTGAGTGTAGAGTCCCACGTCTCCGTAACAGTCTGTACCAGGAACTCGACCCAGAACAGCAGTGGAGGAGCTGAGAGACGAGGACAAGAAGAAAGACAGGAGAGACGGAGGGAATATTAATGAGAGCTGGTCTGACTGGGAGACGAGTGAGAGGAGGAAGGAAATAAGAAACTTTAACGTGTGAATAAAGGTGAAGAAATGAGCTGATGAATAAATAAACAAAGACAAACCAACATAATATCACTGCAACACACTCCCGCTCTGTCATAATCATTCATTCGTTAACTTGATTATCTCTTTAAACCAATAAACATGGAGAATGATCATTGATGATTATTAGCAGCCATAAAAACCATTGTTAAATTAATTGTGATGCCTTCATGTTTGTTCCTGAAGATTAAACCGAGTTTAAACCAAGTTTTCCCTTAAACCCGTTTCCTGCCGCAAAGATCATTGTGTCCTCTTTGTTTTTTCTTTTTGTCTGTTTTATATCATCTTGCCTGAAAGTACAAACCTAAAACAATCATTTTATTTTCATTAAATAAACTTTACTCTTGAAATTTCAGATTTTTTTCCTCAACGTGGCACAAATATCCCGTCATGAAATACAAATATCAATGTAATTGGTCCATTATTTCCAGGGGTAAATGATTGGTAATTTAAATTAAATTTCTATTTAATTTTAGCCAATATCAGTATCTGTATCAGTTTTGAGATTTTCAAAGTGAGAAATCTCGGTAAGAAATAATGATGACAGAGATTTCCATCAGTGTGGTCGATGGGAGGACAACTGAAGAGAGCATGTGGATAATGTCAGAACTGTCGGTTCATCTGTCGCTGCTGTGAGAGAATCATGACGTCCGACATGAAGTCAAACCCAATATGTGAAATGTGAACACAGGAAGCAGCAGCTCATTAGTCTATGGTGATAATCAACATTAGATTTACTGATGTACAGTGATACTGACTGTTGTGTCCTGTAGATGAGTGCGAGCAGAGAGAAGACCACGGCCACGGCCAGACCCAGGTCAAGGTTAAAGGTCAACGTGGAGATCAGCGACACCACCCAGACCAGCTGAAAGAGAGAGGGGGGGGGGTCTGTGATGAGAGGAAGATCCTGTTGGTAACCAGGTATCTGTCAGGTGTGTGTGTGTGTGTGTGTCCCACCAGGTCTAATCTGCCAGACTTCCAGAGCACACACACGTCTTTGAACTGAGCCAGTATCCCCTGCAGGTTCACCACAATGATCACTGCCAACACTGCCTGAGACACAGAGCAAGGCATCACTGACGGTGAGTCTCCTGCAGCTGAGGACGACTTCACTCACAGCTTCTGTTATTCTGTCTATATGAGGTTTGTTCTATTGTGCACCATGTGACCTGAGACTGGTTTCTCACTTCAGTGTCACTTGTGAGTGAGATGCTGCTGATTAACAACAAACATAAATGACTGATCTCAGGTGAACTTTACCTTTGGCAGCTTCTCAAAGAGATGACCGATCTTCAACAAGATGGTCAGAATCATCAGAGCTGAGACCAAACCTGCCGTCTGAGACAGGAGGTGAAGACATGACAGGAGAAGCAAGAAACGACTCAGGAGTGATATCATGGAGTCTATACGTTGTTTTCATACAGTCTTTAACATATAACAAAGGTAGTCTGCAGTGATGGACTGAAAAACAACATGAATTTCACATGTGCAAAATCACATTTGGACACGTGATCATTTGTAACGTAGTAGAAAATGAAAATACTCCAGTAAAGTAGAAATACTTCAGAATTGTACTTAGTTACTTTCCACTACAGGTGGTTTTGGGTTCTTCCATACCTGAGATTTGACACCAATGCTGTCCTGGACCATGCTGCGAGAGAAGGAGCAGCTGACGGCGAAGCACTGAAACATTCCTCCGATGGTGTTACACAGACCCAGAGCCAGCAGGTCCTGAGGCCGAGACACAGGAGACACCTGGTGAACTGTGTGAACTGAAGCTGTGGACCTCTGTGTCCCACTGCAGTCACTCTTTCATAGGAGCTGTACAATGCATGTTTGATTAGAGCATGTTCAGAGCTCCCTGCAGCAGCTTCCTCTGTGAGAGCTGTGGTCGTCCCTCTGAACTGCAGTCTGTCAAGCTCATTAACCTCTATCAGCAATCAATACAAACACACCGCAGCTCTTCAATCACTTCAACTAAAATAACACAATGAAGTCGGATTTCAATAATACGAGTAAGCTACAGCTGCTCAGTGTTTCACACCGTGGTGTTTGACTGAAGAACAGTCAGCTGTAATATTTGTGCCTCAGGAGCGTCATGGAGAACACGTCATCAGAGATGTGTGACAGCAATACGTCCAGGATATTTCTCCTTTACTTTAAAACGGATGCAGACACTAAAGGATTAATGCTCCTTGTACGTACGGATGGTTTCATTCTCAACTTAAAGCAGCTTCTCTCACTTTCTGAATCGTTGGTCATTTCATTTCTAAATCTGGTTTGTTTCCTGCAGATTTTGTTCTTATGCATCTGCACCAGTTCAATCCACCACTAACTGATGAAACTAAGGTTAGCTTGCTAATATATGACATACATTAGAGAATGACAGATGTCTACAGGTGACATGTTTTGTGTGTAACATGAGGGAGATTTGAATTTACGTTTCACAAAAATAAAATAATATACATCAATACCGTTTCACTAAACGACAGACTAACGGTTGTTAGAATAATCAGACATTTGCGACTCTACGCTGCACGACTGGCTCTGAAACACATCTGCTTCTATGTAAGTACATGTGAATAAAGTCATACATAATTTACAAAGGATTATTATTATTATTATTATTATCATTATTATTCTTGACAGGGAAGTCCGAACATATGCTGGCCTCCTTTTGATGTTGCACTGTTTTCTATTCTATGGTTTTTGCTGGAAGTGATTTTTTACAGTTTTGTTTGTTTAAATTTTCCCAACTTGTTTTTGGAGGTATTTCCAGGCTGAAAATAAATTTTAATTTCAAATTTAAAACGGTTAAAAACAAATAATATTCACTTTCCTACCTTTTTTTTCTCCAACCATTCAAAAAGCAACAAAAGCTGAGTTAAAGCTGCCGTGGCTGTACCTGACCGGGGTCCACCTGGTAGCCATGTTTGTGGGCGAACACTGAGCCCATGGCTGAGAGGAAACTGAAGCCAACCAGAGCCACAGACAGAGCGGGAAGGAACAGCTCTCTGGCCTGAGACAGAGAGGGGAGCACCGGGGGAGACAAGCTGGAGAGGAGGAGGAAGGAAACGACAGGATGGTCAACATAATAACTAACTGATCATTCAAAGAAAATAAATGAAATATACAATATCACAAAGAATTATGACCAATAATTTCAGTTGAATCCTCTCATGAATTCTCTTGAAGCTGAAACACAGTAAAGTTTATGATGAACAGAGGGCAGAGGAATTGGAGGTTAAAGTGAGACAGAGCTTTAGATCATAATGTCGAGGTGTATTAACTGTTTTCATACAAATACGTTGCTTTGCCAATATACTACACAGTATTTCTGTGCAACTGGTAATAAAATACCATTTACTTTGCATCTTTGATTTCAGAGATCAATGATGTGTTAAAGGTAATGACTTTAATGTATTTTCTTTAAGAGCAGTATTACGTCACGTTCTACCATCATATATAAATCAATAAATTATTTCCATACAGGTTCACCTCATGACTGTCTGCCTCCTCCACTCAGACTGGTTTCAGGTTACATCTGTTTATCCTGAGTCATATACAATATTAACCATTTGTGTGTTTTCTGAGGTCACCTTGACCTTTGACCTTCAGTCACCAAAATCTAATCAGTCCGTCCTTGAGTCCAAGTGAATGTTTGATCCAAATTAGAAGAAGTTCCGTCAAGGTTTTACTGAGACATCGTGTCCATGAGAATGAGACGGACGGACTGACAACCTGAAAACAAAATGGCTCCTGTTCTGACTGACACGGGGCGGAGGAATAAAAGTCGACAAAAAAGTAAAAATAAAACAATAGCATAAAAAATATACATAAAAACAGCTGATTAAACGAGGAGGGAGAACAGACAGGGACAGTTTACTGACCCGCTGGGTATGTGTCCCACCACCTGGACTCTGTGCTGTCCAGTCAGATCCATCTGCACCGACAGGACGGTGCCCAGGACGACCTGTGGGAGAAAAACAATCACCATCATCATCATCATCATCAAATACTGTCTGTCCACAGCTGATGACACACTGCAGGTTGACCTCTGACCTCAGAGTACGTGGAGGAGGTTAAAGGATGATCTGTCATCTGTCTCAGGTTAAACATAAATCATGTTATTTACCAGGTTCAGTCTGTTTTACCGCTGCAGCTCGGTCTCATAATGAACCCAAAATTTTTTACTATTTCAAACGGATAAAACCTGATTTCATTGTAGAGTGGTGAGCAGAGCAACGATTCGCTCAACCCCTCCGTACTGTCCTCTCTCTCCCTATCACACCTGAGATCAGCTCACTGAAGACCATGTTAATGCAGGTCTGAGCAGGTAGGAACAGACTGCATGTATGAAATATGCTTTACCTGGATCTGCGACAGACAAATCTGTCAAGCAGCTGATCCTTTTTTCAGAGCTTCGACTACAGGTGGTGGATATCATCCCTTAACTGTGAGTACACTGGAAAACATTTTTAAAAATTAAAAAAAAAATAATCCAAATTTACAGAAAATAATTAAGTTTTCTAACAGTAATTTTCCAGTTTTTTTAAAGTGTGTACATTAGTCTGTAAAATTACATAAATCATCTGTGAATTAACAGCCAAACTTGTATTTTAAGCATCATGCCAATGATAATGAATTACATTTATTTCCCATTTTTGTAAAGAAAAAAATACTGTATAATTTAAACTGTATTTTTTTCTGCTTTCTTAAATAACACACAAATCTGTGTAAAATGACAGTAATTATCTGTAATTAAAAATTTAGCCTGTTATTGTAAAGGTTAATGTCCATATGAACAATTTAAAGATTCTCTGTAATTTCAGGGTAAACCTTATTAATTTTACATTTATGTGACTTCTACATTCAAACTTTGTGATTCTGGATGAAATGTAACAAACTTTTCAAACATTCAAACTTCAAACAAAACAGTTTGAAGTACTGGAGTGTATCCCAGCATGCACTGGGAGGAAAGCAGGAAAATAGTTTATCACACAATCACTCTCTCTCTCTCTCTCTCTCTCTCACACACACACACACACACACACACACACACACACACACAAGTTAGAGTCCTCAGTGAATGAAATGTCATGTCTTTGTTCTAGTGATCAGAGTCCTGGAGGAAACACGAGGAGAACATGCAACACTGCAGGAAAGAACCAGGGTTGAAGCTGAACTCAGGAGCTTCTTGCTGTTCTCTTCCTGCCTGGACTTTACTAGTCTGTGTGTTTGTGCATCATTTACCATGAAAGAAAACAGGACAAATGTGACAATCACCAACACAACTTGTCTATTTTTAATTTGTCAGTTACAGTTGATTGTAAATTGCACACATTATTTAATTCATTCATTCATTCCATTCTTTTGTACACGTCTCCAGTTGATTGTAAATTGTTGAAATTGATGTAGTTTTTTTTTTAAGTATATTTTTTTGGGCTTTTATGCCTTTAATGGACAGCACAGTGGAGAGTGACAGGAAACAGAGAGAGGGGGAATGACATGCAGCGAAAGGCCGTCCGATGCGGGATTTGAACCGGGGTCAACTGCAGCGAGGACTGTAGCCTCTACACATGGGGCGCCTGCTTAAACCACTACGCTACACGACGCCCAATTGATGTAGTTTTAATGTGATCTAGAGATAGATCATTTTGTAATCAATGAACAATGCCAGGAAGCTAGCTGCTAATACTAAAGCTAGCCCCACCCCTCTGTTCTGTTTGTCCCTGTTATTTTCACTAATAAATGGAGGAAAAGAAAAAGCTAATGCTAGCTGCTAATACTAGCAAGCCACCAATTAAAAAAAAAAAGCTAATGATAGCAACATAGCACCTCCACTTGTAATTTTGAAATCTTATAATGAAATTCATTCATCAATGAAAAATGCCAGCTGCTAATGCTAGAGCTAATGAAAATTAATGTCTATATACTGTATGTGCACACATGCATTGCCGCCATGCATACCACTGTTAGTATTATAATTATAATCAATGTATAATAATTGTAGAAGCTAATCCTGATGATAGCTGCTAATGCAAATGCTAGCATGCTAGCCCCGCCCCTCTGTTGTTTGTCCCTGCTTTTTCACTAATAAAGAGAAAAAACAAAAAGCTAATGCTAACGCTAGCTGCTAATGCTAGCAAGCTAGCCCCACCACTTGTTATTTTGCAATCACTTCCTGGTTGGCCCACACCCCCAGTTGCGGCCTTGTCTGAACAGCTTAGCCCCTGGTTCAAAATGATTTTCAGCTTATTAAGTAATGTTCACAAATAATTCCAATATTTGTCGTTGTAAATCAAACTTTGTAAACCGGGAAAATAAATCTGCATGAGAAATTCAAGTTTGTGTATCTGGAAAAAATTGTGCTTGTGGCAAAGAGATTTGTATTTGTTAAGACAGTATGAATCAAAACTGAACAAATGATCAGTGGTGAGGTTCAACAAAGACACAGGGAAAGAAGAAAAGCTTTTGTGGACGTCTGTGTTCAGAGACAAAGAGCAGGAAACTGTAAAACTCAGTGAGCAACATTCCCAGTGTGAGACACTGACAAGTACAAAGTTTGATCTCGTCACTTCAGTGTCACTGTGGGAACTTTTGACCAGAGTTTTACAGTTTTCTTCTCTGTATCACGACACAGATGTTGACAAATCCATTTCTTCTTTTACAGTGTCTTTGTTCAACCTCAACACTGATCATTGTTGAGTTCTGATTCAGACTTTCAACAAATACAAATCTCTTTGACACAAGTGCAATTGTTTCACATACACAAACTTGAATTTCTCCTGCAGATTTTACAGGTTGATTTACAAACTACAAACATTGGAATTATTGGTGAACATCACTTTACAAGCTCAAAATAATTTTGAGCCTAATCTGAGCCGAGGTACATATAGCTACAGCCAACAACAGTTTTGTTTTTAAACAATACACATCTCTCAGCATAAAACAGACTGTTACACCATGTTACATTTACATGGTCGTTTACTATTGGTAGAGCTTTGGTCAGTGAAGTGATAAACAGTTGTTACTGAGTAGTTCCTCATTACTCCATCATTATATCACAATAAGTTCCTTAACAAATCAGACACAGCAAGTTTCAAAACAAGTATTTTAATTGTATTCAAGCCAAATATATTAATAATCACATCCACATTGTTTTCTGATGCATTCCATATGACGACAATTTAAATGTAAACAATATTTTAACTCATCTTAAACGTTAGACTATGATCGTGTGGAAATGCAATCACACAAAATACAAACTGCTGTTAACATAAATTAACAATCGTTTTAACTAATTTTGTAGTTTAAGTCAACCTTTTTAAACCTGTAAAATTAATCTGCATGAAATTTAAGTTTGTGCATGTGAGGGGAGAGAAAAATAATTCAGGCTTTAATACAAATCTCTTCTACACATTCTTAATTTTTCCACATGCAGATTTATTTTACAGGTTAACAAATGTTGATTTACATCTACAAACATTGGAATTACTTGTTAACGTCAATTTACAAGCTCAGATTTATTTTGACCCTAAATACACGTATAGGGTTGAGTAATGCGCATGACTTACCCTTTCCTGCTGGTTTCCTCAAAGTCTGGTTCTGGCTCGAGGTGGATTCTGCCATCCCTATGAAAACACACGGAAAAATAAGACTTAAGCAGCTCCTCTTTTGAAATGTTTTTGAAGCGTTCTAAGGACTTCAGAACATAAAAGATCTATCAATCATCCAATTAAACCTCATTTAGCATATACTGTAATAAAAACAAGACTTTATGAATAAATCTGAACAAATGATACATGTAAAAAATTTTCTATTAGAGATTCCTTCCTTTTATTTATATACAAACACACACACACGGTGAGGCAACACAAAGACACTGAAAGAGGAAGAGCTTCTGTCAACATCTGAACACATACCAAGCACAAAACTGTAAAACATGGTGCTCCAAATTTCCTACAACCTTGTGACATCATATACTTGCAGATTTATGAAGGCAAGGGGATACTGCATGACATGGGTGGTCCTTGACAGGATACAGCAGCATGAGGATGGGATGATGACATCACAAAGGCAGACTCAGAAATTGAGGTTTATTGCCAGGTAGGTTTTAACTTACAAGATATTTATATGATATTTTCTTTTATTAAAAAAAAAAGTTAATACTGCAACACTCAAATATAAATATTAAAAACACACACACACACACACACACACACTATATAATCCAACAAATATGGATATACTATAAAATACATAACAAGTATAGGCAGTGGTATATTCATTGTTAAGAATCAGCAGTATGAACATGTTTACACTGTGGGTCTGATTTAATCACAGTGGTAAAGTCTTACTGTTAAAAGTGAATGACAGCATGTTACTCACCTGGACCCTCCTCACTGTGTCTGGACTCTCTGCCGTTGGTGAGACAGGTGGAGGCGGTATTGCACCTGTACTGGCTCAGGTCCTGATGAAGACAGAGGGATGATGAAATCTCCTGAGAAATGTAAAGACCTAGTTCACTTTCAGTCATGGCTGATCTCCTAACAGTAATGTAAAGTGGTTACAACATGGTGAACCGATCAACGTGTATTCACTCGGTCTACTGGCTCCATACAATCTCACGTTACAGTCAGTTACAAGATGAGCCTAAAGTTACTGACGTCACTAGCTGTACAACAGCCGAGAGCAACAGACACAATCCTACTAACCGCTAAAACGTCTGTCGACAACGTCAATATCACCACCTGAAATGTTTGTCGGTCGCTGCACTCATTATACTGTTAGCTAAAGAGCTAGCATTGATGCTACTCACCGGGCTAACAGGAAAGTTGCGAGCTCGGCATCAAACCGCATCTCTTTCCTCTCAGGAGCTTCTCCAGCGGCGGGAAGACACATCCAGATTTACTCTGTTGCTTCTTTTCTTTGCCGTTGAACGTGGTTTCTTGTCGGGAGCGGTCCTTCGGGACGCAGATGAATATCGTCTTTTAGGAGGTTCAGCCATTGCTGTGTTTCTGTGTTGCTAACTTCAAGTGCTACCGGACGTTGTTCTTCTTCGTAGGACTGAGGGCAGACTTCACGCGCCACTGACTCACACAGCGTCTAGTGTCACAAAGTGGTATTACAACACAGGACGCGATAGGCTGGTGCGCATGCGCATTTCAGTAGATGACTCTGAAATACAACGGATGGAGGTCTTGATAATGACATCATCACTGTGGCTGCTTCACACATTGATAGTGTTTATTCATTTTTTTGAACATTTTAAACTAAAGTTCTGGCCACATCTTATATTGCACCTTTACAGCACAACCACCAAAGCTGACATTTAAAAGTAAAACTACATGTTCTTTGTCCACACTGCAAACCAACTTACAGTTTTGACACTTAAGTTAAAACAAAGACATTGAGCTTAATTTGACTGATTTTGACACATTTGATGCATACAAAACATTTTGGTTTGCCTTTGATTTTATGTTCTTGGAATATAAAATACAGTCATGCTTTCCCTTATACTTACATTCAATTTGTGACGTACAAACGTTTGTATTTGCCCATTTTGCATTCAGGCCAGTAGATGTTGCACTGTTCACATGAAGCATCAAGATATAAACCCTTTGTGGAACCACTTTACTGAGAAAGTAAAATCTCTGACGCAGTGGGACTCACATCCAGCACCAGGCAGTTGATTTCTGCAAGTAAAAAAGATACAACAGCCCGGGAAATTTTACTCACTGAGTATTTCACTTACTGACTGCGGACTGCTCACAGAGCCAGGTGTCAGTTCACTGAAGCCATGTTGGTTTCTAGGTTCTATATATGACGACATGGGCCTGTCTCACCAGTCACCGCATGTTGGCAGTCTTTATGTTGCGACCCAGCTAGGGGAAAAGGGAAGCAACATAAAACCAGGTGTTATTGGTAAATCAAATTTACTGATTTAAATTATTGAGTAACCAGGAGGGTAAATAATTAAACAAAGATACAAACAAGGCAAGAGGATAATTGAAGTAGGGGAACAGGAGCCAACAAAGAGCCTAACTATGCAATTCTAACCAACCCAAAAATACAAGAAGCAGCACCCCTGTTCCCAATGTGTCCAACAGTCTTTTTCTAAGGGTGTGATGCACATCAGAATTTAAACTTAGCCCTGTCCCCAACAATCACTAACAGCATCTCAAACCAAATCACAAATTACACACAAATGTTCACAAAGGCGGTACAGAGGTGAGCTGCCTATCATGTCAGCTGCCACTAATAATGGGCGGGCCGAGCTCTTAAACGCTCTTCCTCTGATGATTAAACGGCAGCAGCTGTGGTGAGGACTGACAGGTTCATTGCTGCACCAATAGGAGAAGCCGGTTGTGGAGTCAGAGGCTCCTCCTCTCTGCTCCGACAGGGACAAATAATCCATCAGTTAGTGTTAAAATGCCCGAGCTTTGTGCAGAATCAGGCTGTAATAACAAGAACAACTGTAGAAAGAGTCTTTGCTATGCACGGCCGCCTACACCGGCTACCTGACCGCAGCAGGCTTCTAGATACACAGTACGAAGTTGCTGCTAACAAAGTTAGCATTTATAATTCGAGGTAAACTTTATATCTCAGTGTTAAAATAATCTTAATAGCTAATTGCATACATGTCCACATTTGGTAAATATCACGTATATGAGGAGAAAGCTTGTAACATTAGCTGAAGTTACTGTGTGTAAGCTAACTGTGCTGTAACCGCTTGTATTAAAACCATAGACCAAGGGAAAACATGTTATAACGTGTTTTAAAATGAGTTCTGCAAAGCGAAGGTGACGTCACCGAACTTAGTGTTAACAGAGACAGCGGGTTAATGTCGGTAAGTCACGGTCACTAAAGGATCACACATATGACAGTGAAATTCAGCTTTAACTTCATCCACAACTATTTTTTGATTTTAAATAGTTAGTTGATTATAAATTGTACACTACAGTATTTAATTAATCCATTTATTATTCTTTTATATGTTTATAAAATCCATGTTTCCAGTGTTGTAAATTGTTTAAATTAATGTAGTTTATAATGTCCAATAAAGTTATTTATGAAGCTCTTGCTTTAACTTTGTTGATGGTTTTTATAGAACACATCTGGTATGAATCTTCACATAGTAACACGTACAGCATTGTGTAACTATTTCTCTGTTAGCTTCAATCAACAACATAAATACTAGAAATAGTTAAATGTTGTCCGACAACACTGACAATGAAGGATCTAAAAACATGCTGATGTTAACTGGTAAATACTTTCACCTGTGGAGGTGGTGACAGTGCTAGAGATGATCCATCATTTAATCAGTTTAATATTTATAAATCCTGATCTTAAAAGTGTTGCTACCATCACCTGTCAACAACAGCAGAAGTGAAGCTGCAGGTAAGAAACTGAACCTGTGAATACTGAAGACAGAATAATAAAGAAACTCATCAGCAGTTGTTCTGTCATTTCATCAGAGGAAGATGAACTGGGAAGTTTTCCACCATCATCATCATCATCATCATCACAGCACATTAGAGAACTAAGGATGTCCATGCAGTCTCCCTTCAACCAGATGAATGGAAACTAATGTGCTGCTCTGTACATGAGCTCCTCCTTCTGTTGGCACAGATCACTCAGTTTTCACAGTGTGGAAACCTTTCAAATGACAATAAAACACAAACACTTGAGTTAAGATGCGGCTGATCACAGTTAATCACAAATATCGATCAGCTGTCAGGACAGGTGCATGAATGTCTGCTTCAGTTGAGGACTGGTTTGAGTATTAAATGAACAA
The DNA here is from genome assembly GCF_021018895.1 of Seriola aureovittata. NCBI lineage: Eukaryota > Metazoa > Chordata > Actinopteri > Carangiformes > Carangidae > Seriola > Seriola aureovittata. Next base: position 28,673,503 of record NC_079372.1, read on the forward strand.
TCTTCTGACAAATATGACAAATATCTGTCTACACATTTTGTATATGTCACGTTATCTTAACTTGAACTATCACGACGTCTTGATGGACAATGTATTAACTGACATTAACGCTGCGCATTACACTAACGCAGATCAATTAAACTGGGTCACGTGGAGAAACACAAACCAAACATCGTTAGATTAACGTCGATTAAATTCACCTTTTTATTGGGCTTTGACTGAACACGGGCTAACCCAGGTTGACACAGGTTAACCCAGGTTAACCCAGGTTAACACAGGTTAACCCAGGTGGACACAGGTTATCAGCCCAGCGGGGCCAGGTACCGTTAGCATAGCAATCGCTTAGTTATCAGCTAACGCTAGCACTAGCTGGCTAGCTTGGTTAGCAAGGTGCATCTTCACCTGAACTGTGATATTAACAGGGATGCTAATCTTGGCTAGTAAAGAAACAGGCTTAAAACAAAATGTACTTACCGGGAAAAACTGAACCTTCGACTCCTCCGAGTCTTTGAGAACAACTGAAGCAGAACAAGACATTTACCTGTGAACAACATGTTGGAGCAACTTTGATGAACTGAAAACACAATGACAAGTCAAATGTCCGACACATCGCTCTGACGTCATATCCGGATTAACAGGCAGGTCCCTCTGTGTGTCAATGACCCGTAGCCCCGCCCTAAAGCCACTCTGCTTTAAAGTGTGTTTTCTTTTAAATAGGACCATAATTTAAAAAATGAATATCATGTTGTATTGAAGAAAACTTCAGACTAGAGATTCAGACCATAAACACTTAACGAATCATATTAGAAAGTACGTGTTGAGTGGGAGAGCTGCTGCTGGGTGTCTCACTCCTCACTGCTGCTACTCTTCTGTTTCCTGGATCATTTTATATCTGATAAATTCTTATTTTGAGGGAATTTGAGTTTTAGGGTTTTAATGGAGAACTGGAATATTAGGAAAGGTCGGACGGAATCTGTTTGGTCACCTGAGAGAAGTTCAGTGAATTTATATCCTGCAAAGATATCAGGTAAGAAAACATTTACTCTATTGTTTTTTTTGTGTTCGTGTTGTTTATTTCTGAGAAAATAATAGAAACTTTAAAGCCATGGCGAGTGTCGGATCGGAGTCAGCCCTGAAAAACCTTATGATCCCTATTGCTGTTAGTCAATTTAGGCTGATTCTGTCCCTGATTAATTAATGTGTTATTCAGTTAATACCAAGCAACACACCATGAATGAATGAATCCAAGTTTATGTTAAGTTCTATGGGCTTCTATACAGTAACATAATATATACAGTTCATCATACTATTTTTTAAAATCCTAATAAGTAACATACTGCTCTGATCATAGGTGCTATCTTCATCTCTAATGTGGCGTTCCTTAACTAGTATGAAATAAGTACAATAAAGTATTTTGATAAACATGACCTACTCTGTCTCTTTGCAGTCTGCTGAGATCAAGAACTGCCGGGCGAGATGCAGTGATGCATTGTGGGGTTTTTAGTATCAACAACCTCAGGCCTTCCTTCAGCCTTGCAGGTAGCACTCTTCCAAACACACATATTTAACCTGATATAAACTGATTGATTTCCTCACTGGTGTTAAATATCTCTGGTTTGATCTGAAGTGAATGTGAACATTGATGTGTGGAGGGTAGATTCAGTCACTGTACTACAACCCTCCCTGAGAGCAGGGAAGTTATTAGTAAGAAACATGTCAAATATTCAAAGCTAACAGCTCTGAGATATAACTGGATATTTGTTGGTGTGTCTGTATTTAACAAAGCCAAGGACCCACAGCAGCACATCACCTGTGAGATCATGATGATGCTGAAGAAGTAGGAGTGACAGTAAATCACCAGGTGATGGGGAACAGAATGAAGTGTCTCTGGTTTAAAAGCACCGTCCTCCAGCATTTAAGAAATGAAGGTCTTTAGTTTGGTTTTTAAAGAACACATTGATGGGGCGAGTCTAAGATCAGCAGGTAAACTGTTTCAGGTGCACAGATGCTAAAAGCATCTCACTACACTTTGAAGATGCTCCAGGCACATGGAGATTTCCAGCGTGTGATCTGCTGGGATTGTGAACTAACAGCATGTCTGAGATGTTCTGTGAAGCCGGACCAGCAGCTGCTTTGTGACCAACAGGAGGATTGTTTCAATTGTATCCTGAAAACAACAAGTAGCCAGGGAAAGTTTCAGAGAAGAGAGTTATGTGGTCAGATTTGTGGCTGGACCACAGCAGCACTGACACTGACCGACCGACCGACCGACCGACCGACTGACCGACCGATAGAGTTGAGTTTTACTGTTAAACCTTTGGTCAGCTGGAGACCATGTGACGTGATCAGGTATGTTATGGCTTGGTGACTGCTTTGTTGTGACATCACAAAGTTCCAGAAGTCCTGACGGCTGGTTTTAAGGCTCAGTTTCTGAATACAGGCTGTGTGCATTTCTCTGTGGACTGAGGCTTTGATACTTTCACAGTATTAATATAGAAGCTAGAGCTGATCTATAATCACACTACACATGGACACACACCTTTACACTGGAGGAGCTGTCACCTGAAGGTTGATTTTCAAACTGGCAAACTAAAAGCTGTTGGTATTAATGGCTTATAAATGATCTGTGAAACGTTAGTAAATTATTCATTAATCAGTGATAACGCTGTTAATTACAGCTGATAAAGGCTTTATAAACAAGCAGAATAACTGAGAAAATATTTGAAAAATACATTACATTTTCAGGAACAGCATCAGAAGACAGAGAGGATTAATCAGTGACCAGGTTCAGGCATTTATTGTATGTGGTGAGTTGTGGTTTTGGAGATAAAAACAGATTTTTATATAATTCTGAGTCATTCATCAGTTCATCTCTGTGGCATCTGTCCATCTGGGTGCATCTTATGGGCATGAGTCTACTGTGTGTGTATGTGTGAACCGTGTGTGTGTGTGTGTGTGTGTGTGTGTGTGTGTGTGTGTGTGTGTGTGTGTGTGTGTGTGTGTGTGTGTGTCTCACCAGTATAAGTTCCCAGGGTATGGCGACAGGCAGCTTGTTCTTAAAGCGCTCATTCAGCATCTTGCCGCCGATGAGTATCACCATGGAAACGGCAGAGACTGACAGAGCTCCTGGTACAGCACTGGTCACACCATACAGAATATCCTTTAAAGTCTGGAGATGACACACACACACACACACATGCACACACACACACAGTTATTATCAAACATTTTCTGTGTCCTTTAAAAACCAAAAACAGGTAACTTTGGAAACTTAATTCTCACCATATCTTTAAAAATGTGACTTTTTTTCCAGACCTCTGACCTCAAACCTGGACGTGTGATTTTCAGACTCTAAACCTCTTCAGTGCAGATCTGAGGTCATGGCCCAGTAAAGCTAGAACTGAACCACCAATTGCAAACAGCTGATAAGCCAACCTGACACTTTCTAAACCCAGTGGACACCTTGAGATCCTCCTCATGTGGAAGAGACGGGGTGAAGAGATGGGACGTATCCTGGTACGAGAACCATGAATTAGCCCTGTGTAGTTAACGCTCGCTCACAGCAGCTGCTAGTGTCGTGGAAATCTTAAAACAGATAAAAACTCAGGCCTGTCCGTGTGGTTTTTATTCTAATGCAACATTTGCAAATGGGCTCGGCACTTATACAGAGATCAACGGTCCCCACAAAGAAAATGAGAACAACTCAGTCTCTTATCCTGTAGAAAACAAGCAGCTGGTGATTTCAGGCTGCAGTGGCAGGTAGTTGTAAACTCTCAGGAGCAAAAACAAGGTACGCAGGAGAAGAAGGCAGGTGAGGGACTTCTCCTTGGAAGGCTCGACTCAGAAAAGCTCCTGGCCCGCGTCTCGCATAATCTGATTAAAGGTGTTGTGGTAGATTTGTTCGTGAAGTGTTTCTTTGCTGAGACTTTCTGAAAAGCTGGTCGTCCAAGTCGACATTTTCTAAGCTTCATGTGTTTCTACTGCTCTACAACACTACATGTTAGCCATTAGCACGCGCTCAAAGCCTCCCTGAATGCTAACAAAAAATTCTATCTTTGTTTAAATAAAGTTTCAAAGTCAGAGGCAGAAATAATGAATAAAACCAGAAAAAGTCCAGTAGCACAGAGGTCAGAGGTCAGCCACATAACTAACAGTACTACAGGAGCTCCTATGGCTTCAAAGTCTTACCCAAGGACACTTCAGCTGTGTGTGTGTGTGTGTGTGTGTGTGTGTGTGTGTGTGTGTGTGTGTGTGTGTGTGTGTGTGTGTGTGTGTGTGTGTGCAGACCCAGGCTGAAGCCAGCAGGCCTGTGTGTCTCTGTGCTGGTATCCCAGTCATCAGTGGCAGCTGCAGGATGATCACATGCAGACCTGCTGCGGTGGTGTAGCCTCTGATCACAGGGTCGGACAACCAGCGACACACACTGCCACCACGCAGCAAGTACAGCAGGAGCTGTGGGAACACACACACACACGCACACACACACACACACACACACACACACACACACACACACACACAAACACACACACACACAGTAACTACCTGTTAAACTGTTTGATTCTCTACAATTCCCAGAATGCTTTTCAACAGGTTGGATTCAGACGTGTTTTGTGAGAAGGAAAGTGACTCGATGTTTACAAGCGGCTGTCTTCACGACTCTGACCTGTGTAACGTCTGAACGCTGCTGCTCTGACTCAGAGAGATTTACACCAAACATGATGAGTGATGTTTTCAATCAACATTACAAAATGTTCTGCTGTCAAACTCCACTTCAGCCACTGAGCACATCTGTATTGATTACAAGTGCGTAGCAGTGGGGCAACGATTTCATCCAGCTGCTCAGAGAAGAACTTTTCTCAGCAGTGTGGGAAGCCAGTGAGGGATCTTGTCATTGCCAGTGTACTAGTGATGCTGCTGGTGATGGAACAGCACAAACCTCCCACACATTCAGAGGAAAAAAGTATATCAGAAAATATACCAAAAAAGACCAAGTTACAGAACCAGACGCCTGATTCTTTCCCACAATGTAAAACTGTCAGGAGACGTTTCCTCTCTCTCCTGAAGCTGATCTGTGATGAAGAGGAGTAAAACAGAGGCAGCAGTTTGACAGCGTTTCAGAAAACACAGCAGGTCGTGTGAACACAACAATGAAAACACTTCAGCCACTCCGTGTTCTCCTGTCTGTTTCCATGATGGAGGCAGATCTGCACAGTGGTGAGTGTGTGAGTCTGTACACACTGTTATACTGTCTAATGTGTGTGTGTGTGTGTGTGTGTGTGTGTGTGTGTGTGTGTGTGTGTACACCTGTATCAGGCCACACAGGAAGGTGAGTTGTACAGCCACGTTCACTTTGGCTGCCTCCACATCAGCCTGACTCTCTTCAACACTGTTGCTAAGCAACTCCACGTTAGCTGTCACAGACCCAATCATGATGGCCAGGACGGCAAACGTACCTGTCGCACACAAACACAGAGAGTATTTAGTCACATGAGATTTATACTGAGTTAGACTGTCACTTTAATACAATACATCTTATACTTTTTTTAATTAGTAAGATTTGACAGATTTTTTTAATCTCTTGAGTTTGAGCCGGTCAAAGACTGGAGGCGACTCCACAGATAAACTCTGACAGTCACCGATGGAGAGGTGTCTGGAGGTGCCGAAGATGAAGTAGATGAGCAGAGGATAGAATGAGGTGTACAGGCCGAACACTGGAGGAACTCCCACCAACATGGCGTTGGCCATACCTGGGACAGAAGAAGGGGGGGGGGGGTAGTGTGATATCTTTATCATTAGAAATTCAACTGTTCACTAATCTCTTAAAGCCACTTCAGAACAGTGGCTGTGTGTTTTTTAGAAGAGGATTTTCAGGAGGTTCAGAGACACATGAAACTCTCAGGTCTCAGGTTTCTCTGTTACTCCTCATTCCTGAGGAAAGAACTGCAACGTACAAGAGGAGGAGTCACACCAGAGACAGGAAACAGGCTGAAAGGAAAGAAAAGTCTTCATGAGACTGTTTCCTTAAGGAACAGTTAACATGATAAACAGAGTAGTTGTCTTCTGTTTAACACAGACTGTAAACTTTAGTGCATCATCATCATCATCATCATCATCATCTTTGTAGCTGGAGTTTCTCCACTTTCTCCTTTTCTTTACAGTTAAGGAGCAACTAGGATAGATAGATAGATAGATAGATAGATAGATAGATAGATAGATAGATAGATAGATAGATAGATAGATAGATAGATAGATAGATAGATAGATAGATAGATAGATAGATAGATAGATAGATCGATCGATCGATCGATCGATCGATCGATCGATCGATAGATAGATAGATAGATAGATAGATAGATAGATAGATAGATAGATAGATAGATAGATAGATAGATAGATAGATAGATAGATAGATAGATCTAAATTTGGACAATCAGCTGTGAGCTCTGGAACACGTGAACAACTGAATCAAGTTACCTAAAGACATAAACTCCTTCAGAGCCAAAATCCAACCAGAGCTGTTCTGATTATCAGCTCATTGTATCTGTTGTTCATTGACTTTGTTCGACTGTTTGTAGCTTGTTGTTGTTGTTGTCTCTTTTCAGACTGAACTAATTGAAGGATATTATTAATTAACTAAAACTAGTTTTTGTTTAATACAGTATATTCTGTATTAATAAATAGGTACCAGCCTATAAATGTAAATTTATTTTTGTTATATTTGTTGACTGTCTCTTGGAAGTCAGATCAGTGAGTTACAGAGATAGATGTTGAACTTTGGAAACTCAATGTCTTCAGACAGGTGCAGAGTAACACCTACAGAAAGGTGTGTGAAGTCAGTGTGTCTGTGTTTAGTCCTCACCCTGTGGCAGCTGGATGATCCCCACACTGACTCCAGACACCAGGTCTCCCACTGCGCTGTCTCTGATGGAGTAACGAGGCAGCCATGACAGGACGGGACAACAGCTGAGCAGGAAGCTCTTCAACCTGGGAGCAGAACACCTGGAGGAACACACACACACACACACACACACACACACACACACACACACACACACACACACACAGGGTTTACAGCCGTAGAGCTTCAGATAAAGGGCCTGAGTGTCTGTTAGCAGTAGAGCCTCTGACTCACCAACACTGCTCCTTCACCCTCTCCAGACTCGACAGGAACTGCTTTTCTCTGCGCTGCCCAAGGATATCGAGCTGTGCTTGGTCCAGAGCTGCAGCACCATGAGGCTGCCCCTGGAGAGGACGACCGTTCGGCTCCATCTGAAATCAATGTCAGAGATTACTGTCAAGTTTCACTTTGTTTTTCTTTCAATACTGAGTGTGTGTTTCATGTGTGTGTACCAATGTGTGTGTGTGTGTGTGTGTGAGCTTACATGACAACCAAGAAGTCAAGTACGAGTAACTATGGACCGAAACAAACCAAAGCAGAGAGGGAGAGAGGGAGAGAGGGAGAGAGGGAGAGAGGGAGAGAGGGAGAGAGCTCCGTATCTGCACCGAGCCGCATGTGTTCAAAGAGTTCACGTGCTACAGCGCACATGTATCAGGGTAACACACACACACACACACACACACACACACACACACACACACACACACACACACACACACACACACACGAGTCAAGGAGGGTGGAGAACAGCCTTGAACTCTGCACATTACAGCGAGTTTACAGCCCCCCCGTCTCCTCCCCTTCACCCCCACCCCCATTCATTCCTCTGAATGCTTCTATTATCACAGCTCAGCTTTCACACACTCATGGTCTGTGTGTGTGTGTGTGTGTGTGTGTGTGTGAAACAGGGAGAGAGAGGGTGAGTGAGAGAGAAAAAGAGCAAATGAGACGGAGAAATGTTCTTCCTGCTTCAACCTGTTTTTAATGTCCACTCTACATGATGGAAATACTCCAGCTGAGAGAAAGTGAAGTTCATCTCTGCGGCTGTGAGAGGAAAGAAGAATGAAAGACACGTGTAGATATAAAGAAGCAGAACAGAGAGAAAAACACAAAGTCCCTGAACAGACACTGTTTTTGTCTTAACTGCCCTTTAATTTATAATCTCACCACAGTCTGAAACACATGAGCTCACACTGACAGACCAGGGGCTTATTACAGCAGGCAGGGAGACCTGAGCGCCCCCTACAGACACTCTATCAGAACAACCACCAGCAGTTTAAAGTCAATAACTTCAGGTTTTATGTATAAAGGGCAAATTTAACTCTATCCAGCAAATAAAATTAGAATTTGACATGTGAAAATTAAAAACCCAAAACGCAGCATTTCTAAACAAAAACACACTGATGTAATAAGATTCACATTAGTTTCATTTTTCCTAGTAAATAGACAAAGTTCACTCACTGCACCTCTGCTAATCTGACCGATAAAAGAACATTTGTTCCTATGAACAGATGAGTAAGAACTGTCCGTGCAGCTCTGACTGTCAGTAGTGAATCTGCCTCAGGAGCAGCATGAGGTTTCTGATGCGCTCGGCCCGGCAGCGAGGCGACTGGTGCAGCGGCAGCTCGAAGAAGGAGAAGGTGAAGCTCCGGGAGAAGCTCAGGTTGGTGACCGGACGCAGCGGCGGGAGGCGGGGAGGACGAGGCACCCGCCGCTGGGGCAACACCCTCCGCCTCGCCCGCAACCCTCTACCTCCCACACCTGCGGAGACACAGAGGGTTGACAGTAAAAACTACAGCTACTATTCTTTAATTTAATGTGTTTCTGCATTTTGTAGTTGTGTGAAAGTTAAAACTACTTCAGGTGTTCTTCACAGGTCGGACACAGCTGGCCCACACAGGTGTTTCCACTCGTCTGATCAGACCACTCCCTTCCCTCATCTTAAACCTACAGTATACATCATCTTTATTAGTGAATGAATTTTGGTCAATTCACAGAACAGAACCTCTTTGTGTGGCAGCAGCACGGACGAGGTCACGTAATAATCCATATTAGTAAGGTGTGTCTGAGTATCTCAGGACCATCTGAGGAGATTTGTTTAGATTTGGCTCAAACATTCACTTGGACTCAAAGATCAACTGATTAACTGATTAGAATTTGGTGGTTAAAGGTCAAAGGTCACTGTGACTTTTTGGCCAAAACTCACAAATTCATTCACTAATTATGACACATTTAACACAAATGTTCATAAGTATAAAATGAAGTGATGACATTTAATATGCTAAAGGTCAAAGGTCAACTCCACTGTGACATCATAATGTTATGCGAAAACACTTCTGGCCATTACTCAACACTGTAACTCAGGAAGGCGAGACTGTGACCATGTGACCTGTGACCTGGTTGGTTGGTGGAGGAAACAACCGGGAGGAGGTGATTCCACCTGTACGTCAGAATGTCTGCTGTTTAACAAGGTCTGTTCTCATCAAAGCTCTGCTGAGTCAGAATAACTGAAAACACCTGTGTGAGCGTGTGGTGCTTTACCTTCAGCTGCATTAATGTAATGTTGTTTGTCATGTAACATCCAAGCATCAGTCGGCCTGTGTAATACATAAATAAAGACTAAATATTTTAATGTTATTTAATGTTACCTAGCTAAACTTAGATAGCTACAGCTAACAGTTAAGTTATGATTGTTAATTAGGAAAATGTTACCTTAGGGAGCTATTTGCAAGTTTTGCTAACGCTACACAGCTAACGTTGGCATCGTCAGTCTAGAAGAAACGTCCAGAGTTCAGCATCAAATTTATTTCCTTTACTCACCAACATCTGTCTCCAGAGGTGGAAACAAACAACTATGTCTTGTTTTGACTATTATTACTTCTATTCTATTACTTCTTTTCTTCCACTGAAGTTAGCATGCTAACAGCTAGCCCCGGGAATGATTCGTTGCTGTCGATGAGTCTCTGTGACGTGTAGAAGCAGCTGCTCCGAGGACGTTTATAACCTCTTGAATTGTAAAAACATCAGTGGCTGAAGCTGTTGGGCGGACTGGTAAGTAAAGAGCGGTTAACGCTAGTATTAGCTATGTAGCAATAGCAAAACTCAAATGTTAAAAAGTAGCTCATGTTACGTTGTTGTACAAGGTTAAGGGTCATTAATTAAATTATGTTATAGGTTATTATTGTACAGTGTGTATATCATCTTGAGTAAAACTGAAAACTGTGTTTTGATTGGTATGGCTCAATTCCACAGTGGTTTTGGCCCCTCCCTCTGAACTGTAGGTCGTGCGGCCACCATGACCTGCGTGTTCAAGCTACTGACAACATGTCACTGTAGCAGTCCTAGCAACTTCGATTTGCTATGTGCATATATTATACTGCTAACTGCTAACTAATATCATAACTGATCTCAGAACAGTAGAAGCTCCGGTCCTTGTTAACCATGACATTTACATAAACTATAGACACAATATTTAGACTGTTCTTACGTTCACCTGCTGAAAGTGACGAGTTTCTATGAAAATAAATATATTTACACATTTATAGATTCTGGTGGATTGATACATGATCACATGATGCATCTTAATTGATACATGATAACGGACTGCTTCTTAAAACAGGTTTTTTTTTTATATCAAAAAGTGAATAATTTATGATTTTCATGTCATTTGTATTATTTTCTTGGTTTTTGTTCGTCAGAAAGTCAAATTAAATCAAATCTTTGTGCCCTAACATTTTTTGTGTCACTGAAGGTCGAATAACCTCACGCACACCTGGTGTGAATCATCTTCATGCACCTGAACACACCTGAACACACCTTCAAAACTAATGGTGTTACATTAAAGAAATCCTGAAAAACGTCCCTATTTCCCGTATTGCTGCACTACAGTGTTTTCACTCTCTCATTTATTTTAAATTCAGCGTTTTTGACATTTTCAGTAAGAAATGTGTGGTACCTGCACTGTCCTGGAGGACCAGAGGTGGAGATGGAGCCTCAGAGTTAAAACTTGAACTCGAAGCTTCTTCATCTTTGTTCTCTCTCCCACGATAAGGGGTGGATGGCGTGGGCTGAGGAGCAGGAGGCGGTGGCGGCGGTGGCGGCGGAGGGGGTCGTGGAGGAGGTGGCGGCGGGATGGATGTGAAGGAGGATTCAGAGAGAGCCAAGCCCGCCCAAGGCGCCATGGTGGTGTCCAAGAGGAGGAGAGAAGACGGCCCTGGATGAGGATGAGAGGAGGAGGACGGCTGCTGGCTGCGTTTCTGGCGAGCGGCCTGGTGGGAGCGCTGGAGAGCCGAGGACGAGTGTGGTGGCTTGGCTGGAGGAGACGAGGGGAGAGAGGAGGAAAGAATAGAGCTGCTTATTGAAATGAATCAATCTTCAACATCAAAATCATTTTACAGCAGCATGAAGTGACTTCAAGCGGCAGATCAGAGAACTTCTTGAGTTCCTCTAAGTGGATGACACTATACTGTAGAAGTAAAGCATCAATGCTGTATCTCAGTTCCATTATATATGATGCTAATAATATTAACACGATGCACTTCTTTTCTGTAAATCTACTTTTCATTTCATACTAACAGGAAATGAAACCAGAGGCACCGACTGACATCACACTACGCAGCTAGTTTTTCAACATTAATCCAAAACTGTCAATTTCACGTGTGAAAGCTTCAAATTATTTGATTTTATTTACTAACTGTTGTTTTTGAAGAGAAGTTGAAACACAGCTGTCCAGTTTGTTTCATTGCTTTGTGGGATTGATGTCATCCTCAGCCGTTTCAGCAGGTGTGCAGTATTTTCAGTGTGAAATTGATAATTACTTAAAACTCAGTCGATTTGATTAATACTGTAGTTTTATACAGAGATACACTGGAGTGTATTGGACCAATATATTGCAGCTGATGAGGATTGGATTTTCTTCTCTGTTGCAAACTCATATTTTACAGCTGCATCAGCATTGGAAAACAGGAGGAATTAATCATGTTTCTTGCTGTCACAGACACACAGCTCTCCACCAACAGAGGAATGAAACTCAGGCCTGGAGCGCTTCAGGAAATTCACTGCAAGTTTTTTGCTTGACAGAAAAACTGCTGCATAAACTCTCAGCACGTGTAGATATTAAAAGCCAGCAGCAAATAACAGAAGAATAAAAGTTAATAAGGTTCAATCACACTTGTTAAAGAATTGGATGCTGATTTGAAAACGTTGGATTTGACTGATTCTTAATTGTAGTATAAATAGATTTTTTTCAGTCTGATCTTAACGATGAAACTTTACTCTGAGGAAACATCAGGTTTTAAAATGGGATCATTATAAAGTGACGCCTGTTTACTGATAAGCAACGGTTTAATCACTACTCCCTGGACAGGTCAGAGGGTTACGTTTGGATCACCTGCTGTTTTACTCCCAGACGAACCAATGAGAGGCAGCCGTTCTCGTGACATCACCAATGTGGAAACCTGAGAGCAGAAATCAGTTTGGCTCAGAGACGTTTTCAAGTGTTTTCATCATGTACAGAGTCACACAGTAAAACATCCCAGCCTGGAAGCAGCTTGTTGCTGCTGCTTGCAAACACATGATGTTATAACATGTAAACTGCATCCTCCGCCGACTTCTACGTTTATACAGAAAAAAAGCCTTTTCTTTAACTCGCTCCTGTTTCCACATTTCTGGACCTAGAAACACCAAAACACACAAGAGGGTGCAGGAGGACCTTGTGGCGCTCATGGTGTAATGATCTTGCTGAAATGATGAATGTTCTTTTAGTGAATGGCAGTAGTTCGAGAGGTTTGCGAAGCAATTTTTCCTTGAGTCCGTGCGAGCTGAGCTGTGCAGCAGATATTGATATTTTTTCTTACATGTTCTCGTCCCTGGCTTTGACCACAATTTTGGTTTCTAGTTAGCAAATGTCACCGTGCTAACACAATCCTGCTAAAACCAGAACCACATCCCATGAACCAACTGTGCACCACATATTGTTGAGGATTCCTGCAGAACAGAAACAGAAACAGAACAGAACCTTTGTTGCAGAGGGAACCATTAAGGTTGGGACTATAGATTCTTCAGGCTGTGGCACCCAGAGGGCAGTTATTAAAACCCTTGTGTCAGATTCAGACTGGCCACAGAGTATGTGATTACAAAGCACCAGAACATATTAGCATTTGTTAGCTCATGATGCTCCTGAGCGTCTCACAACCTGGAGACAGAGAGGAAACACGACGATCAGCGAGCTGGATGAACTTCATGGTCTCACAGATCTCATGTACGTTTAACTGTCTTCCAGTTCAAAGCGTCACTGCTGAAGAAGAGTTATTATCATTAACTAAAGCTAATGAAATGACAAAAACATTTTAACTGAGATAGAAACAAAAATGAGGATTTATAGAAACTAAGTGAAAGTGTGTCGTGTGTTTAAAAAACTAAAATAAACTAAATCATAGAGAAAATTTGAACTTTTGTTTATTTCATACACAACGACCAACACGTCTTCAACTTGTCTGTTGTGTTCATCTGTCCTCAGTGAACACTTTAAAAACATTAACTAAACTAAATGAGCAAAGCTGCTTTAAAACCTATTAAAACTAAACTGAAAATGTTCTTTTCATTTTTCTTTTCTTTTCTCTCAATAAGTCAGAATATTACAACAATAACAAAAGCTACATAAATACAATAAACTGAAATTAAAAAAACAGACAGGAAACCAACACAGTGAAGAGTCGGAACGGAGAGATGAGTGAAGGTGTAGATACCTGTCGGAGTGTGAAGCTCCTGCTGCTGTTTGACAACAGTCCTTTCATTCTCCCTTCTCCTGGGTCAAGAAAAACATCCCCCCCCCACACACCCCTCACACACACACACTCTCACACACACTCACACACACACACACACACACTCACACACACACTCACACACACACACTCTCACACACACACACTCACACACACACACGATTTCTCGAGCTCGCCTCCATGACTCACTTCCTGTTTGAAAACTGATTCTGATCGAAATCTGAGGTAGAGAACTGACTGACTGACTGACTGACTGACTGACTGACTAACTGATTAACTGACTAACTGACTGACTGACTGACTGACTCACTGACTAACTGACTGACTAACTAACTGACTGACTGACTGACTGACTGACTAACTGACTGACTAACTAACTGACTGACTGACTGACTCACTGACTAACTGACTGACTAACTAACTGACTGACTGACTGACTAACTAACTAACTGACTGACTAACTAACTAACTAACTGACTAACTAACTGACTAACTAACTAACTAACTGACTAACTAACTGACTAACTAACTGACTGACTGACTGACTGACTGACTGACTGACTAACTAACTGACTGACTAACTGACTGACTGACTGACTGACTGACTGACTGACTAACTGACTAACTAACTGACTGACTGACTGACTAACTGACTGACTAACTAACTGACTGACTGACTGACTGACTGACTGACTAACTAACTAAGTAACTGACTGACTGACTAACTAAATAACTGACTAACTGACTGACTAACTAACTAACTGACTAACTAACTGACTGACTGACTGACTGACTGACTGACTAACTAACTGACTGACTAACTCACTGACTAACTAACTGACTGACTGACTGACTGACTAACTAATTAACTGACTAACTAACTAACTAACTGACTGACTGACTGACTGACTAACTGCCTGACTAACTAACTAACTGACTGACTAACTGACTGACTAACTAACTGACTGACTGACTAACTAAGTAACTGACTGACTAACTGACTGACTGACTGACTGACTAACTAACTAACTGACTGACTGACTGACTGACTGACTAACTAACTAACTGACTGACTAACTGACTCACTGACTGACTGACTAACTAACTAACTGACTGACTGACTGACTGACTAACTAACTAACTGACTGACTGACTAACTAACTGACTAACTGACTAACTAACTAACTGACTAACTAACTGACTAACTAACTGACTAACTGACTGACTGACTGACTCACTGACTAACTAACTGACTAACTGACTGACTGACTGACTGACTGACTAACTGACTAACTGACTGACTAACTGACTGACTAACTAAATGACTGACTGACTAACTGACTAACTAACTGACTGACTAACTGACTGACTAACTAAATGACTGACTGACTAACTAACTAACTGACTGACTGACTGACTGACTGACTGACTGACTAATTAACTGACTAATTAACTGACTAACTAACTGACTAACTAACTGACTGACTAACTAAATGACTGACTGACTGACTGACTGACTGACTGACTAATTAACTGACTAATTAACTGACTAACTAAATGACTGACTGACTGACTAATTAACTGACTAATTAACTGACTAACTAACTAACTAACTAACTAACTAACTGTCTGACTCTCTCACTCAGTCCTTTAGTTTTTCTGCTTCGTCTCTTCTGTCGTTTCTTCTCCTCCCTCTTTCTCTCCTGACTCGTCTAACATCAACATTTCTGTCTCCCCCCTTTTCTCCCTCCTCCTCGCCAACCTGAGCTTTACCTCGTCAGGTGCTTTCACCCCCCCCCCCCCCTGTAAGTGATAGTGGTGGTTTCATAGATACTCTGGCTCCTGTGTTCTCCTCCTCCTCTTCCTCCTCCTCCTCCTCCTCCCTCCCTCCCTCCCCTGAAACAAAGATGAGAGGAGTGTTTATTGTTTCCTCCTTCTCTCTGTTTGTGAGTGGCAGGAGCTTTCACCCCCTCCCTCCTCCTCCTTCCCTCCTCCTCCTCCTCCTCCGCTCATTTGCAGGATGACATTAGCGCTCCCTCTTCCTCCCTCTTCCTCCCTCTTCCTCCCCTGTGAGTGACAGGTGGTGAGACGGCGCTCAACAAAAGGGAACACGAGACGAGGCTAAAATATTAAAATATTCATGGATACCTGCAGTCGGCCCCTTCATGGGCTCTGACCCCCACCGAGACCTCCACACACACACACACCACACGCACACACACACACACACACACCACACACACACACCACACGCACACACACGCACACACACCACACACACACACATGCACACACACAGACTCACACACACACCACCACACACACATGCACACACACAGACTCACACACACACCACACACCACACATGCACACACACACACTCACACACACACGCACACACACACCACACCACACACCACACACACACACACACACCACACGCACACACACACACCACACACACACACATGCACACACACAGACTCACACACACGCACACACACACACGCACACACACACCACACACACGCACACCACACACACACACACACACACACCACATGCACACCACACACCACACCACACACACACGCACACACACACACAGACTCACACACACACACAGACACACACACACATGCACACACACAGACTCACACACACAGACACACACGCACACAGACACACACACACACCACACACACCACACGCACACACACACAGACACACACACACGCACACACACACACACACACAGACACACACACACACACACAGACACACGCACACATAGACACACACACGCACACACACCACACACACACACACACAGACACACACAGACACACACGCACACAGACACACACACACACAGACACACACACACACACACACCACACACACACACAGACACACACATGCATGCACGCACACCCGCACACAAATATTGTAAGCGTGTGCAGGCAGGCATACACACATCTCATTTAGCTTCTTCAGTAACATAAAAATTTCTGACCATCACACACACACACACCACACACACACACACACACACACACACACACACAGGTTTATGTCTCTTCAACACAAAGGGTCAGAAACCCAGCAGATGATTTTATTTTCTTATTTCAGTAGATGAAGCATCTCAAACATCCAAAAATAAAAATAAAAAGATTCGTCTCCTCCAACCACCACATCATGTATATAATGTGTTGATAACATCATGTTTATAATGTGTTGATAACATCATGTTTATAATGTGTTGATAACATCATGTTTATAATGTGTTGATAACATCATGTTTATAATGTGTTGATAACATCATGTGTCGTCTTATCTCCACCCTGACGCAGGGATCGGACCGGCTCTTCCATAAAACAGTTGAATCAGTTGCTGAAGGAGATTTTTAACCATAAACTGCATTTAAACCTCGAATCTCCCAAGTTCTGGCTGGACTTTGGTTCCTGGAGAGATCTGGTGACGGCCGTCTTCAGAGTCCCTCTTCACGTCAGAGGGTTTTATTTCCTGGCTGAGATGTGACATAATTAAAAATAACTGCAGTAATTTGAGCCATCTTTGTGCAGCGTGGAGCTTCTCCCTGAAGGAGGCCACAGATGGCTCCAACACACCAGAGATGCTTTTAATGTTCTCTTCAAACAGCCATGGATTTTATTTTTCCTTGATGAGCTCCAAATGTTTCCTGTGTGTGAAGCCTGAGTCACTTCCACAGCTTCCACTTTTATTTACTTTGGAATAATTCCAGCTGCGGATATTACAATTATTATTATTATTATTGTTATTATTTTTATATTTTCAGAGACAAATATAAAGAGTTTACTGTCTCTTTATAATGTTCCTGCCTGTCTTAACAATAAAGCTGGAGAACAAACAACTTGACTCAGTTCATTTATTTAAAAGCTCTTCCTCCTTCATGCAGCTGCATCTTGTGATTTTACAGATGATTAATGATGTCAGATTTTCTGATTCTGTGATTCTCTTCTTCGCTCTCTGTGTCTCTGACTCGCAGCAGCTGGAGACCCTGACCACAGACCAGCACCCATCCCGTCCTCTCTTTACAACCCGTCTCAGTCTCTGTTTGACTTCCTGTCTCCTGCTCTGGACTCTGACCCTCTGGTTCTGATCCGGTCTGACTCCGAATCACAATCTCCTTCTCATGCTCAGATCCTGTGTTACTCTTCTCGTCTCCCTCCTCCCTGTCCGTCATCTGCCCCTCCCACACTGCGAGTCCTGCGGCGTCTGCTACGTGGGAGCACAGCGTCTCTCTGTGGCGGACAGCGGTACTGCAGACCCTCCACAGACAGACCCTCTGATCTGAAGAAGTAGAGACCAGGAGGCCGGGGGTCAGCAGCCTCAGGGCGGTCAGAGGGGCGGCGTGGGCCAGTGGGATGTGGGCGTGGCCGTGGAGGCGGAGCTGAAGCCGGTCTGGAGGTTGGATCTGGTTTTGTGAAGAAATGAGCTTCTCAGAGAATCCTCTGCTGCCCCCGCCCCCCCCCTCCTCTGGGTAATGCACCTTAACTGTGGACACTGTCAGCTGCCCATCATCCCCTCCGCTAGCAACAGTTACCAGGCAACCGCCGCCTTGTTGTCCCAGTTTCTCTGCCCAAACAGCCAATGAGTTGATGCCGCTCTGGTGGGCGGGAATGTCGAGGCAGGGGATTGGTGGAGAAGTATCGGTCGAGGAGGAGGTGTCACTCAAATCCCACACTGCAATTTTCCCATCTGTGGCAGCGCTGAACAGCAGCTGGTACCTGACAGACAGCAGACAGCAGCTCAGAGGAACTATACATACTGTGTGTGTGTATATACAGTATATACAGTATATATATATTTACATAGAGGGGCAGAGGCCACAGCTTCCAATATGTCTTCCTATATTTCACTCTTTTAAAATAAGTAACCTACATATTAAAAAAACAATCAGATGTTTTTTTCAAAGAGCTTCAGGCTGAACAAACAGAGGATCACCTGTTTCCTGTTCCGTCCTCCAGGCTGCAGGTGGCGACGCTGAGCACACAGCGCTGATGGTGAAACGTCTCCCACAACAAATCAATGTGTCGTCTGACTTCACTGACCGAGAACAACCTGGAGACAGAGAGGAAACATACGACGATCAACGAGCTGGATGAACTTCATGGTCTCACAGATCTCATGTACGTTTAACTGTCTTCCAGTTATTATCATTAACTAAAGCTAATGAAATGACAAAAACATTTTGACTGAGATAGAAATAAAAATGAGGATTTATAGAAACTAAGTGAAAGTGTGTCGTGTGTTTAAAAAACTAAAATAAACTAAATCATAGAGAAAATTTGAACTTTTGTTTATTTCATACACAACGACCAACACGTCTTCAACTTGTCTGTTGTGTTCATCTGTCCTCAGTGAACACTTTAATAAAATAAACTAAACTAAATGAGCAAAGCTGCTTTAAAACCTATTAAAACTAAACTGAAAATGTTCTTTTCATTTTTCTTTTCTTTTCTCTCAATAAGTCAGAATATTACAACAATAACAAAAGCTGTCATGTTATATCATATTATTATTATTATTACCTTCCTCGTCTTTGTCTTGTCTCAACAATAAAAATGAAGTACATAAATAAAATAAACTGAAATTAAAAAAACAAAACGTCAAAACAAAATAAAAATGAAAAATCCCAAACTACGATAACCTCGTTTAGAACAGCTGGAAGACAAAGTGTTTTTATATTCTAACATTTATCATCTCTTCTCCTGCTGAGAACAGGTGAGTGCACCAACCTGACAGCTCCGTCACTGCAGCCCAGAGCCAGAAGAACAGAGTCTGACCTTTGACCCGACACCACCACAGACATGTACCTGAACACACAGGAAACAGGCCACGGCTCATTTCTTTAACTGTAGAAACCTCTTCTCTGCATCCTGTAGGCTAATAATAATAATAACAATAATAATAACAATAATCACATTAATAATGATAATAATAATAATAATAATAACAATAATAATAACAATAATAACAATAATCACATTAATAATGATAATAATAATAATAACATTAATAATAATAATGCTGGGATAGGCTCCAGCCCCCCTGTGATCCTACTAGAGGATAAGCAGAAGAAAATGGATGGATGGACAATAATAATAATAATAATAATAATCATAATAATAATAATAACAACATTAATGATAATAATAATAATACCACCAATAATAATTATTATTATAACAAAATAATAACAATAATAACAATAACATTAATAATAAAACCAATAATAAACCAATAAAAATATATACTAATAACCTTTATCGTCCATCAATGTAAAAATTCACCTTTGGTTCCACAGGCTGGTTAAAAACATCGTTGTGACTCACAGACATAAATAAAGAGATGAGTGATGCTGAGGAGTTGCATCATGCAGTGTGTGTGTTTCTAATGAGGGTGAAGGAGAGGAAACCTCTTCTCTGGACACTCTGTAAACTCAGATGATGAAGGTGTGAGGAGAGAACAGCCACTTGCCTCGTCTCTGGATCCATCTTCACCGTCTTGTGTCGGTTCCGCTTCCTCTCCCACTGTTCGTCCAATCGGTGAGCGGCCACCTGGATCACCTGACAGGAGGGGGCCAGTCTCTGCTGGTCCCAGCCAATCAGCAGCCGGTAACACTGCAGCTGAGCCCGGCCGCCGGCTGACACGAGCAGGGCGGAGAGAGACTGCGATTGGTTAACGCTGTGTCCCTCTGTTACCGAGGCGACGGTCCGGACGCTGGAGATGTGGTCGGTGATAACTGAGAGGACTCTGACGCAGCCGGAGGCGGGATGAACGGCCACGATGGTTAAACTGGTGTCCTCCCCCCCAGTAACCACCACCTCCCACTGCCCTCCTCCTCCCCACTCCTCCCTTCTCTCACTCCCAGCTCCCTCTATCCTCCCCAGCCTGCACACACACCCTACCCCCCTCCCATGGATGCCCTCTCTCAGGCCCCACCCTCCGGTCCTTCCCGCCCTCCCCGCCCGGCTCGGTTCCTCTCCTGGGGGCTGTGAAGCCAGGACGGCCCTGTGCTTGATGAAGACCAGAGCTCCGTGTCCAGGCCACACCCCTCTGCTGGACGGCCAGAGGATCCAGGAGCGATGCCCCCCCCCACAAGGCACCGCCAGCAGCCTCTCCTGCCTCACCGGGTCCCAGACCACGAAGTGGACAGAGTGGAAACCAGCGATGACGAACCTGGCTTCTCTGGCCTGGTTGTCACCTTCCTCTCTGCCCTCCTCTTCCTCCTCTTCAAGAATCAGAACTCGCTCCAGCCACTCCATCCCTCTGCAGGCCCGCTGGACTCTCAGAACCTGCAGCCGCTCTCTCTTCTCTTCAGGTTGTTCAGGTTCCACTCTGAAGACTCTGACACAGCCGTCCCTGCCGCTGCTGTACAGCAGTCCTCTGTGTTCACTCAGCGACGTCACTCCCTGTTTCCCATGAACCCCGAACAGGAAGCTCAGTGGCCGCAGCACGTCTTCACTCTCTCGCTGCTCCGCCATCTTTCTTCTTCCATCTCCATCGCTTCCATTTTCCTCCTCTTCACTTCGTTCCCTGCCCGTCAACAAACCGTCGTCTCCCTTCTTCTTCTTTCCCACTTCCTTAAACAAAAGCAGAGACCCCCTCCTGTCCCCACAGACCCACAGCGCCTCCTGCGGCCGGGAGTGGAGGCACAGCGCCGCCAGCAGCCAGCGTTTGGCAGAAGGGGGAAGGAGGAAAGGAGGAAGAGGATTTACACTGAGAGTTAAGGAGTCATGTGATGTGACCTCCACACACCAGCGATACACGAGTCCTTCAGCACCTGACGCCAACAAACACACACCTCCTCCTCCCTCCTGCCAGATCAGACTGTGGATCTTCCCTGATCCAGCTGAGAGGAGAATCCCACTCTGAGGCCGAGAGACGGGAAACACCTGAACGGAGCCGCTGAGGTTTCCCACAGCACACAAACTAACTCTGACTGCTGAGTCTGTGGCTCTGATGGAAACTGTTTCCATCACACAGTAGGACTGAAACTCAGACGTCCCTCGCCACACCATCTCCCACTGCCCTGCGCTGTACTGATAGACTTCCCCCTGGTCAGTACAGACCACGAACCTCCTCTGGCTCCAGCTGCTGTCTCCATCCTCTGCTGCTGCTCCACAGATCACTTTAGGAGCACTGAGCCCAGGGAAGTTCAGGTCAGTTATCTTCTCTGTCACTGCTTCCTCGGTCTCCTCCTTCCTTCCCTCACTCTCCTTCACTCTCCACAACCTCACCCCCCCATCTGCCCCCCCTGTGGCCACCCATCTCTCCTCATCTCCTGTTGCCTCGCCGACTGCCAGTGCCCGCACCCCCCCTGCTCGGTGTCCCTTCAACGTCCGAACCACCTTCCCTCCTCCGGCCCAGTCCCAGACTAAACAAGCCCCATCTTCCCCGGCACTGAACACTTTCCCCGGGGAGAGACGCACGGAGAACACCCTGGCCTGGTGTCCATACAGGACCCTTAAACAAGCCGGGTTCTGGTCCCCACACCCCCCCCCAGGACCCCCTAAAGCACCGACCCCCCACACCCTCACACTGCGGTCATCAGAGGCTGAAGCCAGCCATCCTTTCTCCTGGAGGTAAGAGATGCTGAAGATGACCCCACTGTGTCCCAGCAGACGCCGCTCCACTGGAGCTGGACAGTCAGAGTCACTCCCCCCTCCTGCTCCTCCTCCTGCTCCTCCTCTTGCTCCTGCTCCTGCTCCTCCTCCTGCTCCTCCTCCTGCTCCTCCTCCTGCTCCTCCTCCTGCTCCTCCTCTTGCTCCTGCTCCTGCTCCTCCTCCTGCTCCTCCTCCTCCTCCTCCTCCTGCTCCTCCTCCTGCTCCTCCTCCAGGCTTCCAGAGAACCAGCTGGTTGAAAACAGTCCCTCCTACTACAACAGCATCCGCCCAAGATTCATGGACTAGAAGGAGGGCAGAGTAGAGCAGACACCCCTCCCGACAGGAGCGCTGAACCAGGGCAGCTCCTGTACTGACGTCCAGGAGAAGAGCACTGTTGTGGGCCACTGCCACACACAGAAGTGGCTGTTTGTCTCCAGAGAGCCAGCGGACATCCAGGGCCCAGTCCCCTAACTCCACGAGGGGACCCTGGACCTCCAAGTGCAGGTGGTCCTCATCCTGGAGACCCACATGGAGCCTCACCAGCCTCACTGCCTTTCCTCCAAACACTGCCAGGTCATAGGAGCTGGGCTCTGTGGTGGAGCTCCGTCCTGGGGACTGAGCTGATGGACGAGAAGGGATTTAGTGAATAAAGACAAAAACAACATCTGCAGAAATAAACTCTTTACCAACACTACAGATAATATTCCTGTCACCTGAGGTTTCTACATATCTGAACTATTTAAATTCAAAGGAGTTCTTTCATTTGTTTCATGGTTGTTACTAATCAATCCAGCAGATCACTCAACTGTGGTAAACATTTCCTTCTCCTAAGGCTCGTCTGTCTATCTAAGTCTGACTTCACTCACTTCTGTCGATTACAAATAGATAATAACAAAGAGAAAAATAACAACATGTGTTTGTACCAACCATGTTTGTTCTTCCTGTCGGCCCCTGTGGCGCAGCTCTGACCTCTGGGTCTTATTCCATGGACTCTGTGGTGTTGGAGCACGCTCAGTGAGGCGCCGGCCTCAGGGTGAGGCTGAAGCCTGTACACGGTCAAGACTGGACCCTCACCTGCCAGGACAGAACCATCAAATCATCTAGTTAGTATCAACGTGTCTTTCACAATCCTTTACAAAGCCTTTGAGTCCACGTTGAAACAAACAGATGTAGCAGTGACTGGTTTCTTCAGTTGTGTGTAAAATAAATATCTGCATTACTCACAACAGACAAACAGGACAGTGACTGTGTAGGTTTGAAACAGCGCCACCTACCTGTCAGGAGAAACTCCTCCTGCAGGAACTCCAGAGCCGTGACAGGAGCCACCAGAGCCGCTGTCTGCATGTCTGATCCAAAACCTCAGCTCATGATCACAGCTGCATGAAAAATAATCAGTCACAACAAACACCTGTTCCACACGTGTTGAGTCCGGTCACCGTTAGCCTCCGTTAGCCTCCGTTAGCAAAACAAGCGAGTAGCAGCTTCCTGTTCTCCAGTTATTCATAAAACAAACGTAAAGAATGAAGAACAGCAACAGCGTTAATGTCGCTACAGGATTTACTCACACAACAACTCAAACACTGAAGAAACGTGTTTCTAATCTTCATGAAATCATCTTTATTTCACATCCACGACCAGAAACCTGGAACACATGTGTTTCCGCTTTGTCTTCCGTAGTTTAAACCAATCAGGCGGCACCGCCGGCTTTCTCGCTGCTGATTGGTTAGAGAAAAGGCTGGCCGTGTTTCTATTGGAGGGAACGACAGACGTTACCGACCAACGTTGAGTTGTGCTGCCTTCAAGTTTTTCTGTAAATAATACATTTAATTTTAACGTGTCTCGCCACTTTGTTTACTGGTTCATTTCTTTAACTGTCGTTGCCATTTTTCTCAATACAAAAATATGTTTTAATTTCTTTACTATAGTATTATATATAGCACTATTTCTTTACTTATTTACTATACACAATTGTGATTTTCCTACACTTTGTCATCGTTTTCAGTTCTTTTTAGTATTATATAAAAATACCAGACGTCAAACGAAGTAGCTCTAGTAGATGGACCTTTAGATTTCCTAACTGTATGTGAAAATATAGTCATTTCCATCAAAATGCCAGTGGAACAAGATGAATCTGGATCTTCCGGGTAGACCGTGAACGCATCAGGAGGCAGGAGAAGGTAAGAGGCTGTCCGTTAGTAGCGGAGCTGCTAACTTCGCAGCTAACTATGCCTGGAAAATGTAAATTCCAGGACTCCTGGCTCTCCAAGGACATTTACAAGGAGTGGCTGCTGAAGGACATGCAGGACATTCACTTCGCCAGGTGTCGGGCCTGTTGTAAATCTATCAAACTCCAGACCATGGGCGAGGCTGCTCTCACCAGCCACGCAGGGGGAGCTGGCCACAAAGCGGCGGTCCGCAAGCTAGTGGAAGGTAACAGTGAAACAAGCACGGACAGACACACACACACACACACACACACACACACACACACACACACACACCGAGTCTGAGTGTATGAGATACTGCACAGCTGGCTCCTCTGTGGGCTGTGATGCTGCAGTTCATTTACCTCCAACAGCTGTTTGAAACATCTGTCCCAGGTCCTCAGCCACACCTTTTCTGAGTGTTCTTAATGTGCATATATTAGATTTCTGCATGACAACAATAAACACACCTTGCAGTGTAGTGTAGTCAGTTTACAGTAATAATAATAATCCTGTATCACTTACTCTGAGCTCTACATGTTGTTAGACCTTTAAAAAGTCAAGTCAGAACTGTGATGGAAAAGTTTAATTTAGTTTTTAGTTTCATTTATTTGCACAGAAGTTTCAGTGAGATATTACACAGTAAAAAGATATGTAATAAAACAAATAGAGATAGTGCAGGAGAGGAAGGAAGCCCCTTCATTTCAACCAGTCATTGAAAACAACCACATGAAGCAATTCAACATCAAATACACAAAGAACACGGAGAGTCACAAAATTATATTTAGATAAAAGATGAAAGTTTTCTGCAGTTTCCAGTGAAACGGTTTAATAGTAATAATGAAGCCATTTGGTTTTTTGTCATTTAATAAAAGCCTTTGAGGGATTTATAGTAATTGTGCTTCATCAGGCTGCAGAACTAAACACTGTCTGTTCTGCTGCACTGAAACATGTTCAATTCAAACAGTTCCACTCAGAAAGAAACTCTCCTGGAAAAGAATGAAATCGTCCTTGAATGTAGTTTCAAAGTGTAAAATGTGAATGTAAAGAGAAGGATTTCTAAACTTTATTTATAAAAACCTCAACCTGAAACTTTTTCACTGACGGTAAATCTGAGACTGACGTTGTGGATTTTCTCATTGTTTGAGTAAAGATTTACAGCCCTGAATAAATCCATGTCTACTTCACATGCAGACGGATATCTCATCACTTATAAACTCTGAACAGTTGCGTTTGGTGTTATCCACAAGAACACGCTGAACAATGTGCAGCATCTGTGAAGGTGATGTTGTACCTGTTTCCACCAGAAGGAGGCGCTCTCTGCTCATTTTATTAAACTGCATTAACCTGCAGCCCCTCCCTGTGTCTGTCCTTTCAGCAGGAAATCTGATGATGATAAATGCTGCTGGGCAGATGAACGGCACCATCACTCAGGTAAATATCAAAGTACTCATTATGCTTTATATTTATTTGATATTTATATATTTAAACCAAAGAACAGCATGATGATAAACCTGCAGCAGCTCCTGGTGATGGATTAAGATTCATAACTCGACATTAATGTAAGAAATGTTGCACCAGCATGAAACGACCCCTGAACTCACTCTGTTCCTCCCCAGAGTGAAGACACCAAGGAGCAAGTGACCGTCTGCCTCCAGCGCGACGCCTTGGACAGAATAACAGGCAGCGACTGGTCAGAGCAGCACCACAGCCCCACTTCAAACTCCACCTCCCACAATGCCGAGCTACAGGATGTGGCTTTTCCCTCTGCCTACTTCACAGCTCCAGGTACCCACAGATAAAGCTCTGCCACCTGTCCAGTCTCCGTTGCCTAGAAACACAGTGAACATTGTGTCGTTAAATATTGATGTCGATCAAGATCGGTTGTTAATGAAGAACCTTTCATGTAAACAGCTGATCTCTACACGTTGTTTATTCAAATTAAAGGAAAAAAGCAAAGTTCCCTTCACTGCCCTGTTTGAACTTTGACCCCGCAGGCACCTCCAGGCTCATCAGCCATCGTCTCCACTCATCAGGCAGCGAGGCGGAAGACGCCGGCCGCCGCTCGGTCCAGCACGACTCCGTGGAGCTGTCGAGTCTGGAGCAGCAGCAGAGGACTCAGGCTCTGGAGCAGCAGCAGCAGATGAAGATCCTGGAGTGGGAGAACAGGATGAAGGTTCTGGCCTGGGAGCAGGAGCTGGTGAGGGAGAAGAGGAGAGCGGCCCGGCAGAAGGAGAAGGCCTTCAGGATGAAGAAGGCGTACTACAAAGCCAAGTTAAAGAGGATGGGCGAGGACGTGCCGCCGTCTTCCTCCAGCAGCAGCGATGAAGAGGAGAAAACCTCTGATCCCACAGGATGAACTGATTTAACTTGTGTTTTTATTAGTGTTTGTTTCACACGTCTCTTTTCTCTACATGTCATGGAACTGTTGCTATTTTTATACATGGTTTTTGTACTTGAATGCAGAGGGAAGTTTCTCAGCTGCTTTAAATCAGCTGTTTTTACACAGAGAGAAAATGAGTGAATGAATGAGGCTGAATAAGGAACATGACAATGACCTTCTGAGGTAGATCGTCATCTGGATCATTATCTGGATCGTCATCTGGATCATTATCTGGATCTTGGTGCAGATCCAGATAATGATCAACTCCATAAAGATGTCGGATTTTTTCATGAAGATTCAAACATTAGAAACATGTCAAAAAATCCTGGCTCCATCTCTTCAACCAGCTCCTCCCCCTCCCTCCAGCTCAGGTGCAAATCGGTTCAGTACTTTTGTTTGTCAACAGGATTACATGTCCTGTTGACAAACAAACCAACAAACACAGGTGAAAACTGGGAGGTAATTAACCCAAAAGGTGAATTAAAAGTACATGGAAATGCTCTGGTAGTAGTAATGAGTTACTTTGCACATCTTGTAGAAATGAACCGTGTGAAATGATCAAAATCACGTTTAGTTCTATCTGTCATTGATCATAAAATCACAGGCTGTTCACTGATGTGTAAGATGATGTTTCTCTAGAGGCCAGAGTCTGTTTTAAACCTGCACTGAGATCAGATCTGATCACTGCAGATCAACAGTGACATTTTCTACACGGAGTCTTTAACAGACGTCTTGCATGCTAACACCACTACGTATGTTTGATCTGTTTCTGCTTTGTAAATAAATTTGCGTTGGGTACAAATCAAAGAAAACACCTGAAAAAATGAGTGGAGAAACATACACTACATGGCCAGAAGTATGTAGACATTAATATTACAGGCTGGTGAGTCAGAGCTCCTTGTCAGGGCCTCCTGCAGTCTGCTGACAGACATTTATAACACTAGAATATAACTGATGTTTCACAGGAACTAAAGGGCTCAGACCGAACCAGGAAAACAGCCCAGGCCAAAAGAACAAAGAGGTTTACGGACAGAGTCTCTGTGTCTTTTCCACACACACTACTTCAGGCTTTATAGTAAAACAACCCCCCAAAATCTCTCTGACTCTCTCCTCCATCTTCTGCTCTGTCTGGACTCCTTCACCTCCTCCTTCACCTTCTTCTTCTCCT
Organism: Seriola aureovittata; assembly: GCF_021018895.1. Taxonomy (NCBI): domain Eukaryota; kingdom Metazoa; phylum Chordata; class Actinopteri; order Carangiformes; family Carangidae; genus Seriola; species Seriola aureovittata. Next base: position 28,701,595 of record NC_079372.1, read on the forward strand.
TCTGCTTCACTTTCACCTTCTTCTTCTCCTTCACATTCTTCTTCTTCTTCACCTCCTCCTTCACATTCTTCTCTCCTTCACATTCTTCTCCTCCTTCACCTTCTCCTTCACCTCCTCCTTCACCTCCTCCTCCTCCACCTTCACCTTCTCCTTCACCTTCTTCTTCACCTTCTGCTTCTCCTCCTCCTCCTCCTTCACCTTCTGCTTCTTCTTCACTTTCTTCTTCTCCTTCACCTTCTGCTTCACTTTCTGCTTCACCTCCTCCACCTTCTCCTCCTCCTTCACCTTCTGCTTCTTCTTCACTTTCTTCTTCTCCTTCACCTTCTGCTTCACTTTCTGCTTCACCTCCTCCACCTTCTCCTCCTCCTTCACCTTCACCTCCTCCTCCTTCACCTCCTCCTCCTTCACCTCCTCCTCCTCCTCCTTCCTGTCTGAGGAAGGAGGAGGATTCTTCTTCTGAACTGACAGTAAACATCAGATGAGCCGTACAGAGGAAGAATATCCCAAATCACTTCTATGATAATCTTCATCATATTTAACTGACAGCGACACAGTGACGGGGTAGAACCTGTATTTACCTGCCTCAGTGTTCTTCTTCTTCTTCCTGGCTCAGTCTGGAGCGTAGCTGAAGCTCAGAGGAGACGCGGGAACTTCAGTCTCGAGGAGTCGAAACATTTATTAACTGACAAACAGCCTGAAGTTCACATACATTCACAGCTACACTGCTAACGAACTAGCTCATCTCTCTCTACGTACTGATCTATTCCTGAAACAATATTCTGTCTCTAACTTTAAGCAGATCACACAGAGAAGATAAATCAGCGTCATTAGCTGTTTACTTCCTGCTGCTGCCTCTTATCGCTCAATGTCGCGTCTGCGCATGCGTATGGCGCTAAAATATCGTAACAGATCTCAGAACGGTAGGTTAAATCAAATCTATCTACTATCTCTAATCACCAGTCACGAGCCCAAGATTATCCTCGCCGCGCATGCGCAAACTCCCGAATTAAACCGCCGCACGTTTGACTGGGGAGTGACCAGAGGATCTTGGGACTAGCTCGTGCATCAACGGGACACGGCCACACCCGCGAAAGTGACAGAAACGATAGATACAGCGGCCGGAAGTCAAGCTAGCTTTAGAGACAATCCCTGCTGGGAATGACGTGGTGTCGCACACCTGAGCTTCACGGTGTTTGTAGATGTGTTTCTGAACTTTGGACAGTCAGGCTAGCTGTTCCCGCCGGCTTTCAGTCTTTATGCTAAGCTAAGCTAAGCTAAGCTAAACTAAGCTAAGCTAAGCACCTCTTAGCTCCAGCTCCATAGTCAACGCACAGACATGGAGTTATATCGAAGTCCTCATCTAACTTCAAAGTCAACTTCCTGCTTTCACCTGTTTCAAAGCCAACATTCATTTTGAGTTGTACCTGTTTAACCGTGTCTCGTGCCTCTGACCAGATTATGTTTAAGCCTGTTTCCAGGTTCGTTTGAGGGCTGACGGATGTTCAGTCTCAGCCGGTGCTGCTGTCAGCAGCTCACACTTCCTGCTGGGAATCAAGGAGACAGCTGAACATCTCAGTTCAGCTCAGAATGACAGAACTTTGAGTCAAAAGAAAACGAGAGAAAACCTTCCAGAAAAACGTGTCTGTCAGGATGTTTCCTCTGCACCTGAACACACCTGCTCATGAATATCAAACAGCAACACACACTCATCCTTGTATACCTGTATTTGTCGGGACCTGTCATTGACATAATGCATCACAAGTGAAAGCTCTAATTCTGCGGTTCCCAACCTGTGGCCCGGGGCCTGCTGCAGGGCTGGACCCACAAATCATTTACAAAACACTGGTGAAAAGATGTAATTATGTCAGCAGCTCATTAGTAGTAATAATAATAATAATAATATATGAACACACACACAAAGAATAAATGTAAACACACACGTCTTGTAGGAATAAGTCATTTTTTTAATGTCCAACATTTCTCTCGTTTAAGCGGTAACAGGGGAACAGCTGTTTCCATGCCGCCGTCCCCTTGCCAACGGCGGGATAGAAGGCATCCCATAATTAACACACAAGCTAACAAAGACAATCTCCCTCCTCCTCCTCCTCTCTCCGTCTCGCTCTCTCACTCTGCTTCTTTTTTCTGAGCTCACAGCGTCTGAGTCTCAGCTCCGTCTTTCTGTTGTTGGTCCAAACCAGATGAAGCTGAAGCTGAAGTCTGTCCTGTAGAAGCTCAATTACTGGTTAATAATCTCATTTTGTGCTTGTGAAGCTTCAGCCTGGGATGTATAAAAGTGGACAGGGAGAAGAAAGCTTTGATTTGGAATATAACTGCACTATAACACCCAGTATTAACCTTTAGCATAGATATGTTCACGTGTTCAGTCTGGAGAGGATCAATGGACCTAATGAAGATTATTCCAGACAACCAATTTAATAACTTTGTATTCTGCTTATGTTTAAATGTGTAAAAGCTCAGTGTCCTGTTGAGGATAAATTAACATTTTCATCTTTTCTCTTTTCCTCCATCTGTGAGTTTGTTGCAGCGAGAGACTCGAGAGCAGAAGAGACGTCACATTTAAACAAAAGGAACATTTGAACAAAACAAAATTACAAATACTTCTTCAACAGCCTCTCGTACAAAATGGCAACATAAATAATCAATACAATGTCAATAAATGATCAATGGATAAAATAAATCTCATGTCTGTACAAGTTAAAGGTTTCGTCGGTTGAAGAAAAACGGTTCTGTGAAAAAACTAAACGGAAACGAAAGAGTAAGAGGGAATCAGTGTTGGATTATTTAAGGTGGACTGCTCCTTTAAAGGAGGCAGCGTTACCCAGCAGGACCACGATTTGGCAACAATACTGTCACACATGGGTTCGTTTGTCACGTCCCCGGTCCACGGGAACCACAGAGCAGCGTCAGAGCGAGGTGTGTGATGTGTGTGTGATGTGTGTGTTCATGTCCACTCAATACATCTCATCAGATCCCTGTTTATTTCTTTATTTCTCTGTGATGACGAGTAACATCCCACCTTCCTCCTCAGTCACCTCATTTCTTCTTCTAAACCTCACGTCGTTTCAGACTCTCTTCCTCTCCTGCTGTTCTCATGTGATTATTGTCATTAACAGTATTTTCTGACTGTCACAGTCTCTGCTCGAGGAAACTCAGACCACGGAAAACCTCATCTTTCCTTCAGTTTTTCATTACAAAAAACATCTAAGTTATTCACGACGTCTTCATCTGTGTGAAGGCTGGTGAGGCCCCCCCCCCCCGTGTGTCGTTACCTAAAGGCATCAACTCGGCGCTCGCTCCAGCAGCTGTGAGAGGAGCAGCTGCTGATGGAACAACTTGCATCTCAAAGCCACTTAGAGGCTTTTAGCGCTGACACAACTGACATCTCGTCTCCTCTGAAACTGCTGCAGAAGCTGAGCCGGATCATGGGACCTCGCCTTTGAACAGCAATCCTAACAATGAGAGAGAATCTGCGCTGACGGTGTGGACTCTGGATTCATGACGGCTGACGTTGGATCAAAGTCGGGACCTACAGATTTACAGCTCGCTCTCTTTCCTCACAAATGTCTCATGTATAAAGAATATAATTCTGATGTGACGGAGTCAGTGGGATTCAGGTGCTGATAACTTCAGGTAGATACCTGCTGGATATGACCTGCACACTGAGAGATGATCACGCCTTCCCTCTGATCTGCTCTGCTCCACGTTTCCATGGCACAATCTTTAAATAAAAGTATTATCACCTCCTCGTGGTCGTATCCCTCCTCCCAGACTAGTTCCAGGTCACATCTGTTTGTCAGAATTTCTGTGTGAAGTCTTGATGGCTAAAAAGTGTTTTGCATTCACTGACCTTGACCTTTAACCTTTGACCACCAAAATCTAATCAGCTCGTCCTCAAGTCCTGGTGAATGTTTGTGTTAAATTTGAAGCGATTCCCTCGAGGAGTTCTTGAGATAATGTAATCACAAGGCCGAAACACGACCTCGACCTTTGACCTCTGACCACCAAAATGTTATAATTTCATCCTTGAGTCCTGGTGAATGTTTGTGCCAAATTTGAAGTTACTGAGACGTCGTGTCCACGTGAACGAGACGGACGTACAACCTGAAAACAAAATGGCTGCCGCTCTGACTGTCACCGGAGCGGTGGAATGAAACATCATGAGTAAAAGAAAAGTGTGAGTTACATCTACAGCGTTCACACCCTGCACAACTCCATCACAGAGAACTGGAGAACCTGACGTCTCGTACTGGTTTGAAGCAGCTGTCCCTTTGGCTTGAATTGTAGAAACGAGACTCCTGGATGCTGCCAGCGAGGCGGCGGCTCCTGCGGCGTTTCTTGAGGCAGGTCGAGTGGTGTCACTGGAAACAGCCTCTTACAGAGAGGCAGACACACGTCCGCCTCCAGAACACGGCACACATGTTGTTGTGATATCAGTGGACTGATATGTTCATGTTCAGCACCAGGCACAAAGACAGACACATGAACGGGTCACATTCATATACAGAGGGTCACATGACACACCACCTGCTCACACTGTCACACCTGTGAACGTTCACGTGGTGTTTAGCTTCACTCATCTCCTCCCATCAACCTCCTCTCTCATTATAATCCTTCCTCTATTTACAACCTCTGCTCACTGCTGTCGTCTCTCCCTCCCACCTCCCTGATAATCTCATCAGAATCACGTCCAGGCGACGGGTTGGGGGGGGGGGGGGGGGCTCTCCCTCAGTAACAGACAGGACTGCACTCACACCACCCTCACTCACAACCTCACATGGACACAATCATTAAAAACAAGAGACATCACAAGAGATTTCTTCTTCATCTCCAATGAAAAAGATAGAAAATGTATAAAAATGTTATTTACAGTCTGTTTTCTCTCAGACGGATCAGACTGACGCTGGAGAATAAATCTGAGGAGTTTGTGTTTGTAGGTCGTCGAGGTGATGACTCATCGCCCAGAGAAAGGTCACAGGTCACTGTGGGCTCCAAAAAACTTTATTTATACAGTCCAACCTGCCCACAGACAGACGTCCTCTCTGTCCTCAGTTTGTCTCCAGTCCTCCGATGTCTCAGGACACCCCAATGGTTCAGGGTCATCCGTGACCTTTGACTTTGTCCCCGGTGCACCAAGCACCGTCACAATGCATAAAGGGAAACGGAGGCTGTCATCAAGACTGTCCTTCACTTCTGTTGGCTCTGAGGTGAAGGAGAGGAGAAGGAGACGTTACTGAGTTCATACAGAGACGTTTCTACTGGTGTGAACTCAGACCCACAGAACCAGGACCAGACAGGACAGAGAGAGAAGACAGATAAAGACAGGAAACAGGAAGGAAGTGGAACTGAAGGAGCTGAGGAGCTTCACAGTGGTAGTTGTGGTTGTTTGCGGTAGTCATGTACAGTCAGGTTCTCCATCCACTTCCTGGTTACGCTCCGGAGTACGTTAGCGACATCGGTTCAGAGACTTCTTTATAACATCTGGAGCGACCTCGTCCTGTTGGCTCAGATATCTTTAACTGAAAATTACAGACACTTTGTTTCAAAATCTGTTTTTATTTTATGTTTTTTATCTTGATGTCAGCTTCACTACCAACTATCTGACTAGTTAAATAACTTTTTCAATTGATTCTGTTTTACTTTAAAGTTTTAGTTTCTTCTTCATGAAGCTTCATTTGAACAGATGTTGGTTTGTTTCACTGGCGTCTGTTAAAAGTGTCTAAACCAGGTGTTTTCTGCTGGCCCCGCCCACAGCAGCTCATCACTCTGCTAGTGCACCTGTCCTCCTGCTGCTCCTCAAAACTGACTCTCCTGCAGGAAACACCGACTGAACATGAACACCTCACACAACCCCACGACTCACAACCACAGCTGTCAGGAGGAGGAGGAGGAGGAAGAGGAAGAAGAGGAGGAAGAGGAGGAGGAAGAAGAGGAAGAGGAGGAAGAGGAGGAGGAAGAGAAAGAAGAGGAGGAAGAGGAGGAAGAGGAGGAAGAGGAGGAGGAAGAGGAGGAGGAAGAGGAAGAGGAGGAGGAGGAAGAGGAAGAGGAGGAGGAACAGGAAGAGGAGGAGGAAGAGGAGGAGGAGGAGGAAGAAGAGGAGGAAGAGGAGGAAGGAAAGTGTGTATAGAGGATGAAGAGCTGAAGACAGAGGGACATTAAACCATGAAGGGACAGGAGGAGGAGGAGACTTACTCAGAGTCTGGGGACACTTCAGATATGCTGTGGGAGGTGGCGGACTGGGGCGGGGAGGGGGAGGGTCCGTGGGCGGAGCCATTAGGCCCGGGGTTAGAGGCGGCAGGGGGAGGAGTGAGGACAGAGGAATTGAAGGAAGCCAGGATGGAGGACAGGATGTCCAGGTGTTCACTGGACGGCTGTCGGCCCAGGGGGGGGGCAGTCTGACCTGGGTACCTACACGGGGGGGCGGAGTCCAGTCGACCTCTGACGTGAGCCGAGGGAGGGAGATGCTCCTGCTGGGGCTCCTCCGAGATGGGAGGAGGAGGAGAGGAGGAGGGGGGCTGGTCGGGGTGTGAGGGCTGGCGGGGGGGCAGAGTGCGTAGCCACTCCCGACACGGCTGAGCCTGAGCCCCGCCTCCGTTGGTGTCCAGCTGCTCCCTCGACCTGCTGCTCATCATCGCCCCCGCCAGGTGCTCCCGGGACGAGGCGTGCCGCCGAGTCAGCGTGTTGAGCTGCGACCTGGACCCGCTGAGGTACCCCCCCTCCATCCCCGCCCCCACAGCGCCGCTCAAGTCCTCCCTGGAGGCGTGGACGCTGCCGGTGTGGTGGTTGTCCAGTCTGTCCCTGGATCCTGTCAAGTTCTCCCTGGATGAAGAGACTCGCTGGTGCTCCAGGCCCAGGCCCCCCAGCCCCAGCTCCCTCCTCCTGGGTAAGAGATCAAGGTTGTCCCTGGAGCCCCGGGAGTCCAGCCGGTCCCTCGACCCCCCCACCGTCTGCCTACCTAGTGGATCCCGGGACAGCTGCCTCCGGGCCAGAGAGTCCAGGTGCTCCCTGGAGGAGTAGCGGGACGCCGGCTGAGACAGAGAACCGGTTCCTCCGCTGGCGCCCGCCGTGGCAGAATACATCCGACCGTAGGAGGCGGCGGGAACGCCTCGGTGGCCCAGAGTAGAGGTTCTGTACCAGTTGAGCTCACTGGGGACTCGGCCCATGGTGGAGAGACCCTGGAGCGCCGGAGGACAGCCCAGACGGTTCTTCAGGATCCCTGCAAGAAGAGAAGATGGACACGAGGAGGAGAGAGGAAGGATCAGGACGATCAGAGAGCAAACAGGAGAGGAAAGAGGAGGTGGGGGGGGGGGGTAAGAGGAAAAGCAGTGGGGGGGTGGGGGGGTAAGAGGAAAAGCATTGGGGGGTGGGGGGGTAAGAGGAAAAGCATTGGGGGGTGGGGGGGTGGGGGGGTAAGAGCAGGAGAGAGATGTGTTCTCATTAATGACATTTTTAGGTCGTTCTACATTCACTGTTAACATTTCATGAATCAAAACACCATCTGAGTGATCTGACAGTCCTGAGGGAGACAACTAAAACACACACTATATTGTGTGTGTGTGTGTGTGTGTGTGTGTGTGTGTGTGTGTGTGTGTGTAGATGCATATACATGTGTTTTGTGTGTTAATATGTTCCTATGCTTTCAGGCTACACGAGTGATCTCCATCTTTTCCTGCCTCTCTCAGTCTCAGAGTGTGTGTGAGTGTGTGTGAGTGTGTGTGTGAGTGAGTGAGTGAGTGAGTGAGTGAGTGAGTGAGTGAGTGTGTGTGTGTGTGTGTGTGTGTGTGTGTGTGTGTACATGCTAATTGTATATGCATGTATTCTGAGTATATGTGCTGTACTGTGTCTATAAATGTGTCACACATGCTTTCAGGGCCACGTTTAGACTGAAGCTCCACACTGTTGTTTCAGTGTCATGATCAGAGAGTGACTCGCGTTTCCGAGGCTCCTCCGTCCTCCGTCCTTCGTCCTCCGTCCTCACTACAGAGATGGAGCCCAGAAAACAGACTTTCAGAAAATCTGTTGGGCCCGTTTTATTTTGAAATCTCTGGGGTTGTGTTTTATTTTGAAAACTCTGGGGTTGTGTTGTAGTCTGGACAGAAACTAAGACCTCTGTAAACGATGAGGTCACAGCCAGGGTCTCTCCTGATTGGCTGTCATCAGCCTGGACTACCAGTGGTGAATACAACATGATGATGAATGACAGTGTTACTGACCTTGTTGTCTTTGCAGCAGCTGTTGTTCACTTACATTCTCTGTTTTAATGCTACAACTGTCTCTGCTGTTTCTCCTTCAGAGGCTTTACTGCAGAGGAGACAATCTACTTCCTGTTTACACCGGCTCACACATGCTCAGTGCAGGTGATGGTCATGTGATGTGTGTTTTCAGGTGTTAGTCGCCAATTAAAATGCGGATGCAGCCTGACATTGACTTCAGACAATCATCTTCTGTTCTCCACAGTAACTAACTTACTTGTTAAAGTAAAAGAAAAACAAATAACTGCAGTGAGATCTGTGATATCTGATGTCTGTGCCTCTTCATGTGTGATCAGAGGTCGCTGCTCAGAGGGTGAGGTCTGTGTTTTAAATGATGCTGACTCAGCTGACGTCTCCATCTTCCTCTGGGCTAAAGGCAGATTTCACCCTGATGACCGTGATGCGTCAGAGATGACGTCTGGAGGCTTTGGTTCTCCAGGAGATGGATAATAAGATCATGAATATCTAGTGTTCAGGCCGGACGCTGATGTGCAGAGAGACTGTGTTTGATTGGAGCCCTCAAAGATTCACATGTAACAGTCACATCAGACTGAAATTTATAAGAGTCTGTTAATTATTGAAACTACATTGTTCCAGAATCTCTAAACATTTCTACGTTTATTATCTGATTTCCTAAAGTTATATTTCATATTCAGTATCCGTTTAACTAACATTTAAAATCCAAGGTTTAAAAACCCGAACGCTGCGACTGATGATGAATCAAACAAAGAGGAGGGGAAATCTATCTTAGAGTGTCTTTAGCTGGCGTGTGTTTGTCTCACCCTTGCGGTGTCTGTGCGGCTGCGTGAGGCCGTTCTCGTCTCCACTGGTCAGCGCTGCATCCAGCTGGTTGTTGTTGGCGGCGTCCTTGCTGTAATCTGCCCCCAGGGGGCGCTCTGAGCCCCACTTCTGCAGGGTGTGTGTGTCACACTCCTCCAGCGCTGGCCAGTAGGACAAAAGGTCGTTTCCGTCCAGATCTGACACACACATAAAAACATTTCCTGGAGTTTAACTTCAGTTTCAGGGAGAACACATGGGGTGAAACTTTCCCAGCATGCACCACATCCTCTCACATCAGGTGAAGACTTCATCGACCGATGACTTATGATTCTTTTAAAGGAGACATTCATTAAAGCAAACACCACTTATAAAAACCTGTTCTTATGCCTCATATTCATCTTTTTAATTTTCTTAGTTTGTTTCTGCATCATCGTGAACACGAACACGTCTGCATCAATCAGCAGGTGTGAGACGGCAGGTGACACGTGCTCAGGTGCAGGTAATCTACCTGAGAAGACCTGAGACTCATACACAGGTATTAATCTTTATCTATATTTCGTTTACACAGAGCTTCACAACGCTGTAACTAAAGATTCCTCCCATTATCAATTAATCAATCAATTATTTTTTCAATTAATCTTTGTAAAAGTAAAAAATAAATCTCAGATTGAATTCACAATATAAATATTCTAATTAACGAAGGTTGAAGTTTCAACAGATTAATTCAGTAATAAAACGCTCAGCGACACTGATGATGATGAATCAGTGAAACAGCTTCACTGTTTCACTGATTCACTGTTTCACTGATTCACTGTTTCACTGTCTCACTGTCTCACTGATTCACTGTTTCACTGATTCACTGTTTCACTGATTCACTGTTTCACTGTCTCACTGTCTCACTGATTCACTGTTTCACTGATTCACTGTTTCACTGATTCACTGTTTCACTGATTCACTGTTTCACTGTTTCACTGATTCACTGTTTCACTGATTCACTGATTCACTGATTCACTGTTTCACTGATTCACTGATTCACTGATTCACTGTTTCACTGATTCACTGATTCACTGATTCACTGTTTCACTGTTTCACTGATTCACTGTTTCACTGATTCACTGATTCACTGATTCACTGTTTCACTGATTCACTGATTCACTGATTCACTGTTTCACTGTTTCACTGATTCACTGATTCACTGATTCACTG
>NC_079372.1:28719350-28754350 GCF_021018895.1 Seriola aureovittata
CTGGGTCAGCTTCACTCAGTGTTCCCAGAATCAGGAGCAGGTGAAGCAGCTGTTAGTTTCTCTGCTCCTCACCTGTGGAAGCAGCTTCCTGAACACCTGAGATCAGTTAGATCAGGGACTGAAACATCACTGTTCACTGCAGCTTATCAATAAATCACGTACACAACATCTTTTAATCTGCTGCAAGTCTTTTATGTATTTAATATTTCTATTTATTCAAATGTGTTTGAAGAGTTTTTAATGTTCTGTTGTTGATGTGTTTCCAGCCTGGAAGCTGCTGTTTGAGTGAATGTGTCTTACAGGATCAACCAGGTGTCGTGACAGACAGGAAGTTACCAGTATGACGATGGCGATCGGACCAGCGAAGCTCCAGATGAGTTTGTCGTAGATGGAGATCCAACAGAAGTCTGGGTTCCCATAACCCTCTGGGTCCAGGCCCACAGCGAGACCTGCAGCAAGGAGACAGACCAGACCAGATCAGACCACACCAGATCAGACCAGATCAGATAAGACCAGATCAGACCAGATCAGATCAGATCAGATCAGACCAGATCAGACCAGACCAAACCAGACCAGATCAGACCAGACCAGATCAGACCAGACCAGATCAGACCAGACCAGATCAGACCAGACCAGACCAGACCAGATCAGACCAGATCAGACCAGACCAGATCAGACCGGATCAGACCGGATCAGATCAGACCAGATCAGACCGGATCAGACCTGACTAGATCAGACCAGACCGGATCAGACCGGATCAGATCAGACCAGATCAGACTGGACCAGATCAGATCAGACCAGATCAGATCAGACCAGACCAGATCCCATGGTTGCTAGGAGATCTGTAAAAGTCCTTGTGTGTCCTTGTTTGGACGAACACTGTCAAGGTGACGGTCGAGGATTTAAACATTTTTTAAATTGAATTGCAAAAGTGACAAGAGATGGAAAAACCCAAATACAGACGGACAGATAAACATACCTTTGAGCCAGTGTGTGTGTGTGTGTGTGTGTGTGTGTGTGTGTGTGTGTGTTTTACTATCACCACATTAAAATGTCACTGAAACCTGTTTAATTCAAGTGTCAATAGGACACCTTATCTACACAGCCAGACTCACTGTGGATGTGGATGTGTGTGTGTGTGTGTGTGTCACCTGTAATAATGGCGGGAACGCCCCAGCCGATGGCGTAGTAGAACCTCATGGCTCCGTAGTTGATGTTGCGCTGCTCCGTCTGCATGCGGTAGATATGAAGACCCTCCACGAACATCCAGGCGAAGGTGGACATGAAGAAGTAATGAAGCAGGATGGCGACGACGGTGCACAGAAACTGGAGGGAGAGAAGAAGAAGAAGAAGAAGAGAGAGAGAGGGAGAGATTTAGAGAGAAATACAGCCATGAAAGGATGAAGGTGCAGGAGGAGAGAGGTGGAAACTTGATCATGTGACTGTCAGCAGTGATGTCACTCAGGAGCTAATTAACAAGACGACTAATGAACAGAGTGAATTCCAGCGTGTTACAGGATATCTCCAGGAAACACACTAAACTACTGATATGAAGTTAAGCGACTGTTGCTAATGTGCTGAATGACAGTAATAACCCAGGAGTGTGATTACAACTGATACCTCCATCAGTACAGGAAGGTACCTGCCCCCACAGGTGTTTTCACAGCTGTGTGTGTGTGTGTGTGTGTGTGTGTGTGTGTGTGTGTGTCAGATATCAGTCTGTTGTGGGACAGCAGGAACACAAGAGTGTAAACTTCAATTGTTTGTTATTCTTGTTTTGATTCAAATGATCTGATATTGTTGCAACATAATTTGTAATTTATCTAAATAAAAAATAATTAATTTCATCTTCAGAACAGTTAATGAGGCACATGATGTTCCCACGCTGTCACACACGTTTAATGAACACACACACTAAAGAAACGCTGAATAAACCTGAACTCTCCTCGTGAATCTGACGATCACGTGTTTAATGTAATGAACTGCTAAACAGTGTCTCTGTGTCTGTGATACAGACATTTATTAAACATCTGATGCAGATGGAGAACTGTGTGTTTAGTGACGCTGCACGAACCATCAGGTGCCGTCACATCAGTGTTAAGAGATGGTGTGATCTTTGTCAGGTTTGACAGTCGTCAGGAGCGAATCCAGAGCAGGAGAAGCTCTCATGAAGAGCAGCTGTTTGGTTGGAGTCAGTGCTGCTTTAATTCAGAGTCTTAGCATTTAAGCTTTCTGTGAAATCCCCCTCAGGCTGCACCGCAGCAGCCTGGAGAGGAGGATCTGAACTCTGTTTGTTTGTTTGGCCGGATGAGAGATATGTCACTCAAACTCAAGTGGCTGTGAATTACAGCAGCTGCACATCTGAACGTCCTGAGAGAGACGCCTGGTGCTGTTTGACAGAATCTAAAGCCACCACAGGAAACAGCCTGGAAACACAGGGCTCAAATGAGACGTCTGTTTTCAGAGTCATGCTCGGAATATCACGTTTAACTAAATCAAGAGAACAAACAGCAGTCTGCTGTGATTGGTCCATTTGTAGTTTATGTGTTCTTATCAAATACAAACACCAGTTTAAACCAGCTGCTCTCAGACGTGACTTCCTGTCTTCAGGTCGCAGCGTGGGTTCACCTGTAGTTCACCTTGTTCCAATACTGATGAAAACACAGTATGAGGTCTTGAGTCTATGCACCGATCAGATACCATGTCATTTATTAATAAACTTTATGGTTTCACCCCCAGATAAACAGATAAGATGAAACAGCAGTTTTCATGGGGAAGTCGTGCTGTGCAGCCACTGGAAACTGCTGTTTTAGAGCAGAGAAGAAGAACTGATTAGCCGTTAGCAACATGTCGGAGTGTTACATGTTACTGTTGTGTTTGGCTTCATGACGTCGTCTTCTTCTTCTTCTTGTTGAACTGTTCAGACCTTTAAATGTACTTCTCCCCTGTGATGCACCATCCTGTATCTAACTCAAGTCATGTCAATAAAGCTTTTTAAATGTGAATTAGTTCTTTATCTTTTATGATTGACAGTTAAATTAGATAATAAAAGAAAGATTCTATGGAACTCATGTCTCTGTTCAAGTTTTACAGGGTTTAACCTGAACCACTCAACTGTCACATCATACTGAGGCAGTATACAGCGTGTACTGTGTGTGTGTGTGTGTGTGTGTGTGTGTGTGTGTGTGTGAGCGTTCAACATCTTTAAGTCGAGGAATGTCCCAGATTTCAATGTTAAAAGAAGCTCAGTGCAGATTCCTCACAACACAGAAATAGCTGCAGCCTTGGCAGCAATACAACCACACGCTGAGTTTACACACACACACGCACACACACACACACACACACACACACACACACACACACACACACACACACACACACACAGCTCTACATGATGCACATGAGTTAGAACCTACTGTTGAGCGAGGAGAAGCCAGTCAGAGTCACAGTCCACTGTGAGGGGGATCCTGCTTCATTAATTAGATTTCATGCTGAGTGAGCACATATTTACAACAAGACTCTCTGCTCCTTAAACACACTCACACTTAATTATGATGTAACAAAACAGACGGAGGAAGAAAGAGAGAAAGGAAAGAAGATGATGTGAAGTGAGGAGGAAGGAATAAAAACACACCAACCATCCTGCAGGAGAGTTTATCACGCTGCTCTACAGAACGAGGGCAGAGCGGGAACCAGCGAAACACTTTTCATCATAAAAGAAACAAACCTGGAACAAGTTCTTCTTAATTTGAAATTTATCTTAATAGAAAATATTTAATTTCATCTTCAGGACGAATGGCCGAACCACTCGTGAAGCACATTTAGATTTCTTTTTGTGGATCAGCAGCAGGAGGAAAGAGACGCTGATCCACAGTGACTTCTGACCGTTAGACCTGAGTTACTTCAACACTGGAAACAGGCCGGTGTGTTAATGAATCTGTCATCATCAACAGCAGTGTGTCGTATCCACAGTGTTTCACAGCTCTCTCAGTGTGTACTTGTTCTGGTGTTCTACAGTGTGAGTCTGGAGGTGAACGTCTCTACGTCTGCACAAGCTAAATATCTGCTCATCCACAAAGAGCTGTGAGCCGGAGGACAGAGAGGCATCACTACCACTGACCTGCTGTTCAGTCTGGTTGACCCCGAGCAGAAACACCAGCTCCGACAGGAACATGGCCGCCGCTGTGTTAGAGTGGATGCTCCTGGTGTTGGACTTGAGGCCTCGGAGGCAGGAGAGCACCAGGACGGTGAGGAGGAGGGCCAGCATGGAGACGCACAGGGAGGAGTACGTGACCAGAGCCAGCGTCTCCAGGTCTCCCTCCAGCTGCTGCTCACAGAGGAGAGAGGGGGTGGAGGGTGGAGGGGGGTGTTATCATCATTTAGGTGGAGCAGATGAAAAAGTAAAATGTGAGGGAAGGAGGGAGATAGATTCAGTAAAAGATGAAAAAGTCTGGGATCATATTCACATCACCATGTTCAATCACCTGGAAACTACAGCTGCACCGACCGTGAGGAGCTTCATCAATATCAACATCAATATCTACAAATAACCATCAGGTGTGATGTCACACAGGGCGCTCCTGATCTGCGGTGAGCAATAGAGGATCAGCGTGTTCGTCAGTCTGTGCACAGGAAGCATCAGCTGCCAGTAAACACAACACACTCCAGGAGACTTATCAATCTGCAGCGTCTCTCCTCTCTGTGACGGACTGATGATGCTGAAGAAAAACCTTTGGAGACTTTAAATTCACCAGCTCCAGGTTTCTGATCCCTCAATCTTTCTGGTTTCTGATTTATTTATTTGTTTGAGTGAATCACGTCTTCCCTCAGTCACTCTCTCTAAATCCAGTAACTACAGCTGAGACGGTCCAATGACGATCCATAACATTAACAGCTGATAGTGAAGGTGAAGTTAATCCACTTGATTGAATGATGATAAAGGTGTGTGAGGGTCACTGACCTCTCTCTGTGAACTGTCCATCAGCACACCGAACGTCCCCAGTCTCTGACACTGACAGCGGACATGAGACGTGTTCCTGTAGACCACGATACAGTCCCTCACCGTCCAACAGCCTCCCGGCTCATACCTGCGGGGGGGGGGGGGGGGGCAGATAGATAGAGAGAATAAAACATAAAGCCTTATACATATTGTGAATATAGTGTAAACTCTAGGTGATAATGAACATGTACATGTGTGTGTCTGTACTCACGGGCTGCTGTGGTTCCACTGCACACACAGCGGCTTGCTGCGATTGGCCGTCTCCAGCAGCTTGAACTCCAGCAGGATGGGCTGGTCCAAGTGTCCGCCCACAAACGTCTGGTTGTTGTAGACGGAGAGCGTGACCACGGGCGAGTTCATCACCGGGTGTCTGGGAAGCCTGAGGCAGAGAGCAAGGTGATGCTGAGGCCATTAACTCACTAACATCACTAAACTCACAGGAAGTTAATTAACTTCCATTCTGATCAGCAGTGAATCGTTTTAGTCGTTTATCAAACTTTCTCTAGTTCCAGTATTTTCTGAGTTTCCTGTTTCACATCATTGAAAAGAGAAAATCTCTGAGAGACGGTCAGAATTTTTTATTTTATTTTACTGGTCACATGAGATGATTAAAGATTCGATGTTAAACCCTTTGAAACTGCCTGAGTTTATCTTTGTCTTAAAATACAATCAGATCTGTTTCAACTAATCACACACTAATCATTATATTGTTCATATGTAAAACATCATTGGATCATTCACAGGTTGAAATCAGTCTGGACTCGTGACATGAACAGAAGAGTCAGGAGCTATCAGACCTCCGATCAGTTCAATAGTTTAACTTTCAATAAACACACAGCAGATCAGACCTGTTCGTCATCATGTGACCACGTCGTGTTTGTGTGTGTTCAGGATGAAGATCTCGTCTTTTTCATCAGATTAAAGCAGAAAACAAACTCATTTTTTCTTGCTGCTCCAAAATGATGGAACCAGTTTCCATTAGAAATCAGACGATCTCCGTCTCTATTTTTAAATCTGGAACACATTTATATTCTCCAACCTTTCAGTGTGTTGTCATGTTCATCACTGTGATTTACCTGCTTGTTATTTACATGTTCCTGTTTATGGTTTATTTACTCTGCTCTCTTTGTGTTTCACTGACTCTTTACATTCGTTTTCCTCGTGCAGCGCTTTGTTCTGCTCTAGAAATAAACTTGACGATATATAATTTATCTTCAGTGTTTGCTGCTGAATAACAGGTGCAGGGGTAAAACAGGTTTCTATATAAGAGCAGTAGCTGCTGTAATCAAGTCTTTATTGCTCTGAGTGCGGCGCGCTCCCACCTCACTCCTCGCCGGTCGGTGTGGTACTTGGGGGGGAGGGCGGCTCCCAGACTTCGATAGATCAACATGATGACGATGGTGATGGGCGGCTCCGGTAGGGAAACGGTGCGTCTGGCTGCGGTGTATTCTCCTGTCTGATTGGCTGAGATGCTGACGGGGGCAGGAGCGGCGCTCTGAGGAGCTGAGGCTGGAACAGAGAAGTCAGTGTGAGAATATTCTCTGAGGCTCAGTCTGTATTTCTGTGTGTGCGTCTCTTACGTTCTCTCTCCGTCCGCTCCTTCTCCTTCCAGTTGTGTTGCTGCTGCTGTCGTTGAGGCACCAGGGCGGCGGGGGGGAGGATCACATGGGTGTAGGGGTCCCACAGAACCTGACCACGGAACAGGGTGGTGTGGTAACGAGGGAAACGCCGCCGCACGTGGGTGTGGTTCTCCACGCGGTCCAGGTTCATGACTGACAGAAACACAAACGTGGTCAAAGTCACAGGTGTGTCACTGAACATGAACATGACGTCTGCGTTATATCTCACACCTCAGGCAGCGTTACCAGTATTCCTCAACACGGCTGCTTCCTGCTGTCCCGCCGCCTTTTTTAATCCAAATTATATTCATTTTTAATCTAAAGAAATAATTCATGACAATTGTACTGGGGGGGGGGTCTCAGCTCTCTTCACTGTTGCTGCTGCTTCCATTCGCTCAGATTAAGTCATTCAACATTATTTTGGAATCAGAGAGACACCAGCTCATGTTGGTTCATACAGACAGGTCTGTTGTATGTGTCCTCCAGGTCTGAGATCAGCTGTGTTAGCACACAGGAGGAGGCTGGTGATTCAGTAGCTGCTCACTTTGATGAGTTTCAGGAGTTGTGTGTGTTTGGTATTTTACAGGAATTCAATCTGTGTGCAGCTAAGAGCATTAACTGAGTGTGAAATTCATTGTGTGGCTTCATCCTGCAGCTGCTGCAGATGCTGCTTCTCATTGTAGCTGCAGATTATTTAACAGTATTTTCAACAGTGAAGAAAAACTGACGCCAGAAACTAAATGACACGAGGCCAAACCTGCAGAAACGTGTCTGTGTGTGATGTCACACTCCAGCCAACATCAGTGTGTGTGTGTGTGTGTGTGTGTGTGTGTGTGTGTGTGTGTGTGTGTGTCTGTTACTCTACATGCATGGTTGTGTGTTTGGCATCTGTATATCTACATGATGTATGTTGGCCTGCGCTGTGGTGCTTCAGGGTTTTTGTGTCTGTGTTGGAGGCATCAGCTGTTCTGTGTGTGTGTGTGTGTGTGTGTGTGTGTGTGTGTGTGTGTGTGTGTGTGGGAGTGTGAAATTCATCTCTCTGTGCGGCTGCCAGCACTCAGGCTTAACCATCATTATTTGCATTAGCACTCTTCATCTCCTGCTTTGCATTGAGTCATTCTGTCTGATTTCACAGCAGCAATTTACAGTCTTACGAGAACGATGATGATTTTATCACTGTCTGATTCTCTTTTATTTATATCTAAACTAACCCCGTCATGTCTGTGACTAGAACCCTGTCATGTCTCCTGGACTGTTCTAGGAGGAGGACCTGTTCTCTAGAGGGAGATGGAGACGGGTGTCAGAGAAACTTCCCATCATGCAGCAGAGAAATAAGTGGAGTAAAAGCAGAAGGAACTTTCAGGGGGACCTTGTTGTTATTGTGGATGATCCTGTTCCTGGGTTTTAGGACGGATCTTAGAGACTCTGACAGGAAGTGAAGGATTAGTTCACAGTTGTACAGAGACCGGTCCACAGACTGTCTGCTGCTGGAAGCTGGAGTCATGAAACTAAAGATTTATTTTTTATTTATGTTAAAAATGAAATATATGATCATGTGTTTGAATATTGGCTCTATTAGTTTGTTAACGGCTCTATTCAAAGTAATGAGGGAATGTTAAAGCTGTTTTTTAATATTTATTGTTAATTATATTTTCACAAATTTGATAATAAAGCTGATGTAAATCTCTTAACTTATGATTCAAATTGAAATGTTAAGTAATTATTTTTGGATTATTTATTATCTACTGTAATTAATCAGATGATGATCAGCTGTGATGGGGGGGGGGGTCATCAACAGGTGAGCACACTGCAGTGATCAGCTGTTGCATCATCTGTATGCATCTGTGTGAACTCACCTATGTTTGGAGCGACCAGCGCCACAGGGTTGAGGTAGGTGAGCTTCATGTTCTGGGCCAGAGTCTGGGCGTACTGCTCCAGCAGCTCCGTCAGCTCGGCCGGACCACCGCCCGGGATGTGGTTCTGACTGTGAGCGAGAGCCCGCCACAGGCCAGAGGTGCTGGGACCCAACAGAACGCTGGAGCCTCGCAGGACATTCTGGGACGAGGAGACAGAGGAACGATTATCAGAGGAAGGTCCAGGAGGAAGTTTCAGTGTCGTGCTTCAGCTCAGTGACACACGAGACAGTTTATTTCAGACAATGGAAGAGAAGAGAAAAGACGGGTTAAGAAAGAGAGAAGTAATAAATATCTCATCACTGTGTATCAGGAAAAAGAGACAGACGCAGAAGACACGAGCCAAGAAGGTCTGGAAAATGTTTTTCTTCTCAAGCAGCATGATGCTAACAACAGCTAACATCAGAGCACAACGTCCTCCACAGGGACGTTCACCAACAATGTCTTCTTCTACACATTAATACAGACGCTCCGATGGCTGCTGTAATGTTCCTCTGTTTCAGCAGCAGCTCTCCTCCCAGGACACAGAGATAACGAGCGGACCGGTGTGTATGCTAATGACTGATGTACACCTGGAGGAGCAGGTGAGGAGCAGGTAGTATGTGACAGAAAGTCTATATAGAGAACATGGACTATCAGAACAGCATAAATGAATAAACACATCTAATAAAATAAGTTCCAACAGCTCCTGACTCCAGAGACTCTCATTCAGTGTCCATGGTCTTCATGTGAAATCTGCTGTAGAGAGTCAAGATTAGACTGTGTCTGAACAAACAAAGAGTAATATCAGGGATCAAGACAGAGGTGTGGGGGGGAGGGGGTGGACTGCACCAGACCCAATAAAGCACTGCAGTCTCACATAAAGCTCTGGAGAGGAAAGATACGCAAGAAAACCTTCAGACAGACAAGAAAAAATATATATTTATAAATATGTGGAAGCTTGTAGTGAAGAGGAAGAGGGAATGAGAAACAGGGATTGTGGATAAGTCAGTGACAAGGAGAGAAAAGAGAGAAAAGAGAGAGAGAGAGAGAGAGAGAGAGAGAGAGAGAGAGAGAGAGAGAGAGAGAGAGAGAGAGAGAGATACGTATGTTCGGGATCAACCAATATATTTTTCAGGGCCGATACCGATTATTGGTAATATCAGTATCAATGAGACGATAAGTCTGGAGCCACAGTCGTTTTCATCTCCCTCGGTTTTCTCTGTATTCCTGATGTGGAAACTCTTCCCTCCCTGTCTTCCTTCATGTCTCCTGCAGCCACAGGGCTCTGTTCCCGCCGCCAGGTTACTATAGTAACGGTGTTCTACATACCTGTTCATCTGCCCTACCAGCTGCCAGGTATCAGCAGCAGTACGACGTGGTGTCACTGTGGAGTCTGCAGCTAATGACTGAGCTGCTGCCTGACGCTCCTGATCCACTGCCAGGTGAAGCAGTTCAGTGAAAACGTCAGGCAGGTAAAGGATGCTACTGCTGCGTCACTATAGCAACCGATCACATGATCACACGCAGCAGTGTACTGTACTCGGCAGTCATCCAGTCATTCATCCAGTCATTCATTCAGTCATCCGGTCATTCATCCAGTCATTCATTCATCCAGTCAGTCAGTCATCCAGTCAGTCAGTCATTCAGTCAGTCAGTCATTCATTCAGTCATTCATTCAGTCATTCATCCAGTCAGTCAGTCATTCATTCATTCAGTCATTCATTCAGTCATTCATCCAGTCAGTCATCCAGTCATTCATTCAGTCAGTCATCCAGTCATTCATTCATCCAGTCATTCATTCAGTCATTCATCCAGTCATTCATTCAGTCATCTGGTCAGTCAGTAATCCAGTCAGTAATCCAGTCAGTCAGTCATTCATCCAGTCATCCGGTCATTCATCCAGTCATTCATCCAGTCATTCATTCATCCAGTCAGTCAGTCATTCATCCAGTCAGTCATCCAGTCATTCATCCAGTCATTCATCCAGTCATTCATTCATCCAGTCAGTCATCATTCATCCAGTCATTCATCCAGTCATCCAGTGCCTGCAGTGTGTTGTCAGCCTGTTCCTTTGTTCAGTGTTTCCTAGCGACAGCAGCCTGAGCAGCAGGCGTGTGTTAAATCACATGTATGTGCAGTTTTTATTTTGTAGTTGAGCGTGAACGCTTCCCTCCTCCGAGACGTCCTGAGATAAACATGTTCATTTTCTGACTCAGTTTAAACATCTGAAACATTTTCTATCAAATGATCATTTTTATCTTCAGATGTTTTCGTGTGTTTACACGAGGGTACAACACAGCCACTCAGTTTCTATGGCAACGCGTCCTCAGCTGTATGACAATGACCTCAGCAGGGCGCTGCAGGGCGTGGCTACGACTGTTCAGCTGTCATCAGGTGGCTAAACGCTGCTTTTACTATTATCACTACTACCACTCCATAATACACACAGGGCTGTTTTATAGGATTTATTATTCCTCTGAAAGAAACTATAAATAAACAAATAAACAAATAAAACAAACAAAAACCCTCAGTTAGTTTTTTTTTTGTTTCAATTACGAACATGTTCAGGTTGATGGTGTTAATGTTGATGTGTGTAGTTTCCTCATTTTACAGACAAAACCTCAATGTCCTTCTATCTATTATTTTATTTTATTATTATAATTAAACAGTTATTATCATTATTCCTGTTTTCGCTCTTATTTTCTATATTTTTTTGTTTGTATTTTGTTGTCTCCTCTGTCCTCAATCTTTCTCTTCACTTGTTTTCTAATCATTTAATAAAGGAAAAAAAAGGATGAGAGATATCAATTTAACAACTGTTTCCATAGTAACAAGCGATTTTGTCAATTAGTGACACACGAGCCAGTAAAGTGAAAGAGCAGTTTAAACAGGTGTGTGTGTGTGTGTGTGTGTGTGTGTGTGTGTGTGTGTGTGTGTGTGTGTGGGGGGGGGGGGGTTGGATGTATGGACAGCTCATTTCCTGTCGGCCCAGCGTGATGCAGAAGATGAATATTGATATCTAAATGACGGTGTGTCGGCTGCTGCGTCCTGTCAGCTGGAATGAGACTCTGTCAGTTAATATGTGCAGATGACACGCTGCAATATTTCACACGCTACTGTCCCTCCATCGCCATAGCAACATCAGCTCCCATTTCAGAGAAAAGACATCTATTCCCTGGGTCTGTTCTCCATAATGGTACAGTACATCAGTCACATCTGCTGTTCCACATCACTCCAGATGCTGAACAGTTTTAAACATCAAACGATCAATTAAACTACAAATTAACTGTGTTGACATAAATTGGATTCGTCTTTCTACCTTGTGTCTTTCAAAATAAACTAGAATCACCTCCTCCATGATTGTTTCCTCCTTCATTTTTAACTAGAATTACCTCTGTCTGTCTGTCTGTCTGTCTGTCTGCCTGCCTGCCTGTCTCTCTCTCTCTCTCTGTCTGCCTGCCTGTCTGTCTCCTGACCATCAGGTCACATGGTCAGTCTCTCCTTCCTGAGTTACAGTGTTGAATAATGACCAGGGTGTATTTACAGAACATGATGTCACAGTGAAGTTAACCTTTGACCTTTTGGATATAAAATGTCATCACTTCATTTTATCCTTATAGCCCCCCCCCCCACCCCCCACTGAACTGTATGAATAGAACCATGAGAGTGAATGTGAATGTGATGTTTTCACGCTGCTGTTGAAAGAGGAGTGAACCGTCTTCTTCTCTTTACCTCGTTGAAGTGTGCGTCCTGAGTGGCCGTGAGTCCGAAGCCGCTCTGTTGGGTCTCGAAGGTCAGGAGGCGGGAAAGCAATCGCTCGGCGATCTGCAGGTCGTTGCCGTAGAGACGCGCGGTCGCCTCGGTGACGTCACGGAGCTGGTGGGCGAGCTTCTTCTCCATGATGGTGTTCAGCTCCGTCTCATTACGCTCCAGGGAATCGAGCTGAATGTACGGACACCAACAACACATGAAGAAGACAGTCAATAACCTTCTAATGTTAAGAGACATCAGCACAGCGACACGACATATATACACATTACATATCTGTATATCTCTACTTATTAAAATTAAAGCCTTTTCACACCAAGTCTGAATTTATTTTTTTTAATCCGTCATCCAATTAAAATCGTTACGCACAGAAACCTTGAAACGAGGAAACGAGTCGGTGTGTAAATGTGATCGACTGTGTGAGGTTGTGTTTATTTTTACAGACTTGCTGTTTAAAGGCCTTTGACTCCTCTAATGGGAGTTTTGAATTTACAGGTTAAGAACCAACCAGTTCTTAATCAGAGTCAAGACAGTTCAGAGCTGGACACAGTCAGAGACACAAACAGGAAGTGTGAACCACTGGACTGTGGTTCTGTTAGATTCAGCATCGACAGTGTTCAGGTAGAAGTGGTGTGAAGACAGGACGATGTTTCTCTACATACAGCAGCGTTCAGCTCCACAAACGGAGGAGAGGTGCAGTTGTAAAGGTCTGGCTCCAGCCATCCTCTCTCTGCTTCACAGTGTCTGATGGCTGCACCTGCAGGAGGACAAACAGGAAGTTCACAAGTGACCACAGCTTGTATGTGAGTGAATCCACGTCATGTGAGCGGATGAGCGAACAGACCGACTGAGCCTTTGGGGCAGGGCACTGCAGCAGGAAGGTTGAACTTGGTCCGAGGCCACCAGATCCCCTGAGTGATGGTCTTTGGACAACCGTCATAAATGACTGCAGAGAGAGAGAGAACAGCTCTTTACGTATCAGTACATGAACTCTATTAAAATAACAAACAGTCACTGAGAGACTGGAGAAGTTTTTCTTCTGAAGAAAATGAAAATGAGCGAGAGAAAATAAAATACCGGCAACAAATGAAAGGAAGTAATTACAAGAGGAAAACCAGGAAGTGACAAAGACAGGATAACTTGTAAAATAAAAGATAAATATAATCAGTTTATTAGTTATTTCAGGCTCAGGTTAAAGTCTGATAAACACGGGCATTTTAAAAGACAAGTTGAAGCTGAGATGGAACATGATTACAGTGATGAAGCTTTCCTTCATTTAAAATATTTTAAAATAGTTATATTCTCATTGATATGTTTTGTTTCTACACATTATTGATACGATTTATTTAATTTTTCTTTTGTTTGTATTGGCTCTATGCAGGAAGGAGGAACTATGTTTGCACCTGTGTTGCAAGGGGACACTTTAAGTTCCCTTCAGAGGAACACGTGACGTTCTCTTCCTCTCGGTCGTGTGCAGCCAGCGAGGTGTTTATTTACTTTTCTATGTGAATATGTTTATTTTGGACAATGTAATGTGTCTCATTAGTCTGATGGTGGTTACAAGTGCAGAAGATTAACAGTGAAGCGTGGTGTGGTCTATTTCCTGGAGGGACTGACAGTTCATGTGTATCTGTGTGGAAAATTCACTCAGTGTGAAAACTGAGTTTAAATCCAGCTTGAAAATGATATATCATCTTAAACTTACACTTTACCAGTTGTTCTGTAGTTTATCACTGTTAAATAAGTTTAGTTCAATAAAATTGTTCTGCTTTAATTTTAAATCCAGCTTCACAAACTCATTTCTCTCAATGTCTTTGATTCTTTCAGGAGCTGGAGATGGTGCTGACAAAATAAAGTCATTTTCCACAAATGATTCATTCATCCCCCTCAGTCAATACGCCGCCTGATTCCCCCCCGCTGCCACAGTTACTGTTGAGAGGACGCTTCATTTCTCCAAGTCTGACGTGACGATGAGCACAAGGATGAATGAGTGAATGAAGAGGAAGAGGAAGAAAGAAGAAGAAGAAGAAGAATCCCTGTTGAGTCATTTTGAAATCTTACAGTAAAAACATCATTGCGATAAAACTGAAACAAAGGAAACTCTCAAATAAACAGTTCACAGTTGTCTGCTGGCGATCAGCCACAGTCCGTCCTTCTCACCGTCACAGCCTGAGTTCGTGACCTCTGCAAATGGGTTGTCACATGTGTTGCACTGGCGACCAATCACGCCGGGCCTGCACTGACACTGGCCGGTTTCTGGGTCACATGAGCGCGAGAAGGAGCCGACCGGGTAGCAGTCACATGGCAGGCAGGTGTCAGAGCCCCGCGGACGGTAGTGAAACTCCTGAACACACACACACACACACACACACACACACACACACACACACACACACACACACACACACACAGAGGGAGGCATGAGTGTGGATGCAGCTCACACTCACACAAACATAAAATGTCACAGCGCCAAGAATAGTGTCAGCGATTACATCACCACATACATCAGGGCGAGATTCAGAGACACAAGAGACAGAGACACGAAAACAGGAGCTACAGTGCGTCCACAGAGCGTAACGAGCCAGAGATGAAGCACAGTTAATTATTTAGCTCGTTAAACCTGCATGAGAACACATACTGTACATGTGGAAACATTAAAGATCATCTCTGACCACAGTCAGCCTCCAGCTGCTTCACGCTCTGAGGAACAACAGGGATTATGGGAAAATTTGTCTCTCTGTTATGATCATAATGAAGCTGTATTTGTCTGTCTGTCTGTCTGTCTGTCTATCTGTCTGTCTGTCTGTCTGTCTGTCTGTCTGTCTGTCTGTCTGTCTGTTTCCTAGTTGTTTCCTCCACCAACCTTCAGGTCACAGGTCACATGGTCAGTCTCTCCTTCCTGAGTTACAGTGTTGAATAATGGCTGGAAGTGTTTTTACAGAACATGATGATGTCACAGTGAAGTTGACCTTTGACCTTTTAGATAATGTCATCACTTCATTTCATCTTTAAAGACATTTGAGTTAAATTGTGTCATAATTAGTGAATGAATATGTGAGTTTTGGCCGAATACGTATTTTGTGACCTTTGACCTTTGACCATCGAAGTCTAATCAGTCCTTCCTTGAGTCCATATTAATGTTTCTGCTGAATTTGAAGAAGTTTGGTCACGATGTTTCTGAGACATCACGTCCACGAGAATGAGACGGACGGGCGCCTGAGAACACGAAGCGTCCGGCTCTGACTGCTGGCGTGGAGCGATAAAAAGAAAATCAAGAAGAAGAAGCCGAAGAGAACAAGACATCATGTGATTCAGTACTTTGCTCAAGGGAACGCTGACAGTTCAGTGACCGTCCAATCAAATACCTCCATGACTCGGGACAATGGACAAACACCGGATGGAGAACGCTGTGTGTATCGATATCAGTGGAAACCCCCCAGCTGTGTGTGTGTGTGTGTGTGTGTGGTGTGTGTGTGTGTGTGTGTGTGTGTGTGTGTGTGTTAGGTTCAGATGTGAGGTCAGTGTCACAGATTAAAGATTAGGGTCAATAGATCAGATTAAGTCCAGGATAACACAGGGTTAATCACGGCTGCATGTATGAACACTCTACGAAAGGATGATCGTCGTATCATGCCTGTGTGTGTGTGTGTGTGTGTGTGTGTGTGTGTGTGTGTGTTGTGTATTAACCTGTCAGTCCAGGTTACAGTGGAACCACGGTGATCCTTTAATCCTCACAGTATTGATGTAAATGTAACCAGCAGGTCTTAAACCTTAAACCTCTCCATCAGCTCTGCACCGACAGATCAGCCTCTGATGATGCGTTCACTGTCATGGGTTAATCCCATGCTCCTGTTTCCATCAGCCTTCATCACATCTTCTGTTCATCAACTTCTCCACCTCAACGTCTCCCTGCATGTCACCACCCCCCTCCCGCCCCCCCTCCCTCTCCCCCGCTCCCCCCTCTCCCGCTCGTTCGTGCGTGTGTGTGTGCATGCATGTGCATGTGTGTGTGTGCATGCATGTGCATGTGTGCATGCATGTGCATGTGTGTGCGTACGTGCATGTGTGTGCGTGCGTGCGTGTTCGTGTGTGCGCGTGTGCGTTTGTGCGTGCGTGTGTGTGTGTGTGTGTGTGTGTGTGTGTGTGTGTGCGCGTGTGTGTTCGTGTGTGTGTGTGTGTGTGTGCGTGTGTGTGTGCGCGCGTGTGTGTGTGTGTGCGTGTGTGTTCGTGTGTGTGCGTGTGCGCGTGTGTGTTCGTGTGTGTGTGTGCGCGTGTGTGTGTGTGTGTGTGTGCGTGCGTGTTGTTTACCTTGCAGTGACAGTGTCCGCTTGTCTTGTTACAATCAGGGTCAAAACCTTTGTTAGTGTCACAGTGACAGGGTCCGCAGGTCGGAGACCCCCACCACCCCCTGGGACACTGGTGATCAATCCTGCACACACACACACACACACACACACACACACACACACACACACACACACACACACACACACACACACACAGGTAGAAAAACAGAACAAGTCAAACTCCCTCATCTGTTCTCCTCTAACTAACGACTCATTAGCTAACGAGCCGAGAAGAGATGAACGTAGAGACAGACAGAACAGAAAGGAGACGGGGATGTGAGGAGTGAGAGGGAGACATGAGATAAAGAATCTGTAAATGTTGAGTCATAGAAAGAAACGTCCAGAATATACAGATTTACTTTTCTGCACTGAAACTCGTCAGAGCTGTTTATTATAAGTTTAGATGAAACCATCGTTAACGCTCTGATAGTTATTCTGTGGATCACGGGACATCTCTTCCTGTCTGCGCTCTCAGTCTGACACAGGCTTCTCACAGTCAGTGCAGATTCTCCTCTGCATCTTCTCACTGCTCCTCACGGGGCGTTCAGGGAGCAATCAGACTTCAGTCATCTTATTAGAACATTAAGACTGACTCTGTTTCTCCAGACACTTTTTATGAAGATCCCTGAATAAACCAGCCCCCCCCCCCCCCGGGCTCGTCTGGCTTTAGAGGGAGAAGTTTGTCAGATGTGAACCAGTGAATCAGGCTGCAGCTGCTGACTTCTTCTGTCTTTCACGTTTCTTTCTTTAAATTAGAAATTGGTTCAAATTAATCAAAATCATTTCAGATTATTTTTCATATCAAGTTTTTTTCCCCTCATTTTCTAGATGCTCAGCTGAACATACCTGAGCTGCAGCTGCTGCAACACACACCTTTTATTGATGATTTGTTCTCGTTATTGATTCTGTTTATGAAACTAAAAAATGACTCAAGCACAAAGCGATGCTTCAGAACACCTGAATAGAAGAAAAATATTTCATTTACAAAGATGAAATATTAAGAAGCTGCAACTCAAATGTTGATCCATTATCAATATTATCATCTTTCTATTGATCTGTGATCACTGTGAGTTAGCAGGTAGCATCTTAGCAAAAGCTTGTGGAACATGTTGATGATTTTAGTGTCGGACACGAAACAAGAAAGATTTCTAACGAGTCAAACTTCATTAAGAAGAGAGACGTGAAATGACTGAGGAGAGACAGAGGAAGAGAGAGAGAGAGACAGAGACAGTGAGAGAGACAGAGAGAGAGAGACAGAGAGAGAGACAGAGACAGAGAGAGAGACAGAGAGAGACAGAGAGAGAGAGACAGAGAGAGAGACAGAGACAGAGACAGAGAGAGACAGAGAGAGAGACAGAGACAGAGAGAGACAGAGAGTGAGACAGAGACAGAGAGAGAGAGACAGAGAGAGAGACAGAGACAGAGAGAGAGACAGAGAGAGACAGAGAGAGAGACAGAGACAGAGAGAGACAGAGAGTGAGACAGAGACAGAGAGAGAGACAGAGACAGAGAGAGAGACAGAGAGAGACATTTCATCAGCTGTGATGATGTGTGTCTTTGAGTGAAAAACACAAAACACACCAGATCAAAGATCAAAGATCAAAGATCTGACACACACACAGATCATGAGATAAATGTAAAGCTGTTTGCATCTCAGGCAGGAAGGAGCGAGGCAGGGGTCAGGGGTCAGGTCACGTTAGCTTCACACAGTTTAACACACACACAGATAACCTCTGTGTGTGTGTGTGTGTGTGTGTGTGTGTGTGTGTGTAAGAGAGAGTGTGTTACTACATTAAGTCTACACTCATCCCACAGTGGATTACATTCAACACTGGAGATGTGGGACAACAAGGCTGAACTAAAGCTACTAAGAGACACACCCACAAAGCTTAGCTATAGGCAGCTCAACACCATATTGACATCTCACAAGCTGTAGATCAAACTGTGAGTCAATTGTGTCACATTTGTGTGTGTGTGTGTGTGTGTGTGTGTGTGTGTACCTGTGTTGGCAGTACTGGCCGTAGTGGTTGTCTCCACAGTCACAGGTGTATCCGTGGGAGGAGCTTGGCTTCCTGTGGCACTGAGCGTC
Organism: Seriola aureovittata; assembly: GCF_021018895.1. Taxonomy (NCBI): domain Eukaryota; kingdom Metazoa; phylum Chordata; class Actinopteri; order Carangiformes; family Carangidae; genus Seriola; species Seriola aureovittata. The sequence goes on from NC_079372.1 coordinate 28,738,070, forward strand.
GTTCTCACACGGATTCAGGTGACAGGCGTCAGTGCAGCCTCTCCCATAGTAACCTGACAGATGGATGGATAGATAGATTATTTATCCTCGAGGGGAAAGTCATGTGTCCATTATGATGTAATGGAGATATGCAGATTGTACTTGCAGATGCAGATCACCATCTGATTGATATTTGTATATTTATTACATGAATATTAAGTTATGAAATGAGCAGCTCCAATATTTACAGATTCAAAGATGAAATAACAAAAAGTGTGAAAGCATCACTCTCTGATCACGTCACACACCTGCTGCTGTGTCGTTATCTCACACACACACACACACACACACACACACACACACACACACACACACACACACACACACACACACACAGTCTGTATGAAAAGTATGAAAGTATGAAAAGACCCAAAATGAGAAATTATTCACGTTATTTTAGAGAGTCATGAAATGAAAAACTTAACTTTTCTACTAAGATTGAGAAATGTGAAATTTTTATATTGCAAACTGTTTAAAATGGAACGTGAGGTTTGTGGCTGGTGGTTTGTATCTGAACAGTTGCAGCTTAAAATCCCATTTCCCTCGTCTCGCTGTTCTTTTTTCCTTCAACGTAAAAAGACTGATCATCCAAGTTTCTCCCAGAGGATCCAGAAAACTCAGAGAAGTTTCACTGATTCACAAACATCAGACGTCTGAACGTCCTTCACATACACAGGAAGCATCACAGGTCGCTGAGAGCTGCGTGATGGAGGCAACATACACACAGTGCTCAGCTAAAGTTAAAACAGGTTTTTATTATTATTATTATTATTATTTTTCCTCACTGGTTTGAAGTGGGCGGAGCTCTGTGGGAGAAAAGTGATGTCACATACGTCTGTGCTCTGAATTAAAACGTCATGACAGCTGTGTGTTGCTTGTGTTTCCAGCACAGAAGAACTTCCCTCGCATGTTTAATCATAAAATAATAACACACCACAAAATTTATATTGACATATAAATATGCAGAACTGCGCTCTATTTCCCATCCATGTACCAGACATAATAACCTGTCAGCTCACCAGCACACATCTTAAATATCAAACTGTGATTATCACCAACGACTCACTGCGGCTGGAAAACAAGCCACAGCTGCTCGTACAATGTTCCCCGTCCACTGAGACACAAAGAGCTCTCCCTCTGAAGAAAACACCAGCGCTGTTCAGGAAAACACATCTGAAAAAACACTGTCATTTATTTCAATTATGAAGCTGAGCGTTGATGAAACATCAGACTCAGTGAGCTGCTGCTTTTCTGCTTCAACATGAAAAACGTTTCATCTCCAAACAAAAGAAAAGAACATTTGTTTTTCACTGTCATAGAAATCTGTGTGTGGTCAGTAGCTGCAGTCTTATGACTCACACTTTGGATAATTCCTCTGTGTAACAGCCAGAATAATGAATTTTGAGGAATAAATTTGTGCAGCACTGTGAGTGTGAAGCAGCATGTTGCAGCAACAAACCTGAGAAAACAGGAAACTAAATCACATGTCGCCAAAGAAAAACAGATTTGAAAAATGTGAAGTCGCTGGAGAAAACCTCTGAACTCCTCTTTAGCTTCAGCAGCTCGGAGATTCGTCTTGGTGAAAGAAAAGACAGCGACACTTCACGGCTGCTCATCAAGCCACTTCAACACAACAACATACAACACACGTTCCCACCACACACTTCAGTGTGCGCCGGTGAACGAATCCATCATACACTTCAATACGATCCCCAGACACTCCACACAAACACAGCGGCTCTTACATGGAAACACAGGCCACAACTTAATGGCCCTCTTTAATCTAATGACTCCAGCAGAGTGCTTCACTCACACTTTGGCTGCTCAGCACAAATAAAGAAGGACTCTCATCAAACCGGCCTTTCATTTAACAACAACATAATTGTTCCATCTGCTCTTTAAGGGACCTGTGTTACAGCTGCATTAACACAAACCAGGACGGCTGCTGCATCAGAGCCGCTGTCATGATCGCACTGACAGCGGCTCTGAACCAGGGCTGCGTGAGAAATATATCACAACAGGTGATATACAGCACGTTCCAAATTATTATGCTAATGTTATTTTTCTCAGATTTTCCTAAATAGTCAATGCAAATGACAGTCAGTATAATTTTCAAGTCATCATTAGAGTATAATTACAATTTTAATGAACAAACCTCCCAATGATAACAGTATTTTTTTCAAAAATAAGAAAGTCAAAATGCATTGTTCCAAATTATTATGTACAACAGAGTTTCAAAACATTTTATAGGTTGTAAAGAACCAAAAATGGTAATTTGTTGTATTTGCAGCATTAGGAGCTCATCTTTACTGAAATCAAATGCTATTTAAATCAAAAACATCTTAACAGGCCAAGTTACATGTTAACATAAGACCCCTTCTATATCACCTTCACAATTCTTGCATCCATTGAACTCGTGAGTTTTTGGAGAGTTTCTGCTTGAATTTCTTTGCAGGATCAGAATATTCTCCCACAGCTGCTGTTTTGATGTGAACTGCCTCCCACCCTCATAGATCTTTTGCTTGAGGATGCTCCAAAGGTTCTCAATAGGGTTGAGGTCAGGGGAAGATGGAGGCCACACCATGAGTTTCTCTCCTTTTATGCCGATGACACAGAGGTATTCTTTGCAGCAGGAGACGGTGCATTGTCATGCATGAAGATGATGGTGGTTTGGTCATTTTCACACCTTCAGGGACCCTGAAGGGGCCACCAGCTCTCTCCCAATGATTCCAGCCCTAAACATGACTCCGCCACCTCCTCTCTGACGTCGCAGCCTTGTTGGAACATGGCGGCCATCCACCAAACATCCACCACTTCATCCATCTGGACCATCCAGGGTTGCACGGCACTCATCAGTAAACAAGACTGTTTGAAAATTAGTCTTCATGTATCTGTGAGCCCACTGCAACCGTTTGTGCTTGTGAGCGTTGTTTAGGTAGTGGCTGAATAGCAGGTTTATGCACAACTGGAAATCTCTGGAGGATCCTACACCTTGAGGTTCGCGGGACTCCAGAGGCAGCAGCGGCTTCAAATACCTGTTTGCTGCTTTGTAATGGCATTTTAGCAGCTGCTCTTTTAATCCGATGAATTTGTCTGGCAGAAACCTTCCTCATTGTGCCTTTATCTGCACGAACCCGTCTGTGCTCTGAATCAGCCACAAATCTCTTTACACTGCGACGATCACGCTTAAGTTTTGGTGATATATCTAATGTTTTCATACCTTGTCCAAGGTATTGCACTATTTGACGCTTTTCGGCAGCAGAGATCCTTTTTCTTTCCCATATTGCTTGAAACCTGTGGCCTGCTTAATAATGTGGAACGTCATTCTTAGGTAGTTTTCCTTTGATTGGGCTCACCTGGCAAACTAATTATCACAGGTGTCTGAGATTGATCTCAATGATCCAAAGAGCCCTGAGACACAATACTATCCATGAGTTTAATTGAAAAACAAAAAATTAAATGTTTATGACACTTAAATCCAATTTGCATAATAATTTGGAACGCGGTGTATATCTGGATATCTTTTAATTTAACCCTTTGATTTATAAAGAGACGCCTCTCTCGTGAGAGTAACCACCTGGTTTCTTGTATTTCTGACTCTGTTCTTGTTTCTGATTTCTCTGCCTGATGATCATTTATGACATAAACATTTTTAATTCTCCTGCGTCAGTTTAACAATGAGTCAACTCAGAAGTGAACGTGTGGTTCATGTTCAGTATCTGTCAGCATGTGCTTTAAATACAGCTTCAAGTAGAGATGCTCAATTCATCAAAATATAACTGAAATCTCAGTTTGTTAAGGTCAATATCCAGATCTCAGCAGCTGCAAGTTTCTCTGATGAAGGTGAAATGTGTCACATTGTTGAGCATTGTTAGCATTAGCATTGTTAGCACCATCAGTGTTGCCCCGACCTACAGATCATATTCTCCAGACGTACAGGAACAGAAATCACATCGTCATCAATCATTCAAACTGAAATCACAATCACAATGATTGTGATTGGAAATCATGCAGCACTAGTTTCAGCCTGTCTATAATAGTGATTACAGACAACATGGAATCAGGAATCGTATGTTAATACTAAATCAATACAAAGGATGAAGTGACTGCAGTGAGACATCACAGTGTCACTCTGACTCCTCTCCCTCACATCCATCATCTCTCCTCCTTCAGAGAACAGCTCCTGCTCTCAGGAAACCTTTTCATTTACAGCCTGAATAGAAGAATGCCTCTATAGACTGAAGTGTCTTTGTGTGTGTGTGTGTGTGTGTGTGTGTGTGTGTGTGTGTGTGTGTGTGTGTGAATTCCTCCCTCTGCAGCTGACAAATGTGTACATCTATAGAAACCAGTGAACCCGCTCTGCAGCGTTCAGGCCGGTGGCCTTGGCTGCAGCTTTAGACAAACACAAGCTTTCTACTGACTCCTGTTTCTCTCTCTCTCTCTCTCTGTCTCTCTCTCTGTCTCTGTCTGTCTGTCTCTCTCTCTCTCTGTCTCTCTCCCCGTCTCTCTCTCTCTGTCTCTCTCTCTGTCTCTCTCTCTCTGTCTCTCTCTCTCTCCCTCTGTCTCTCTCTCCCCGTCTCTCTCTCTGTCTCTCTCTCTCTGTCTCTCTCTCTCTGTCTCTCTCTGTCTCTCTCTCTCTCCCTCTGTCTCTCTCTCTCCCCGTCTCTCTCTCTGTCTCTCTCTCCCCGTCTCTCTCTCTGTCTCTCTCTCTCTGTCTCTCTCTCTCCTCTGTCTCTCTCTCCCCGTCTCTCTCTCTGTCTCTCTCTGTCTCTCTCTCTCTCCCTCTGTCTCTCTCTCTCTCTCTCTCTCTCTCTCTCTCTGTCTCTCTCTCTCTCTCTCTGTCTCTCTCTCTCTCTCTGTCTCTGTCTCTCTCTCTCTCCCTCTGTCTCTCTCTCCCCGTCTCTCTCTCTGTCTCTCTCTCTCTGTCTCTCTCTCTCCAACTACAAACTTGTACATAATGTAATCTTCACACACACACCTTCATTTTTCTTCCTCAAACTTTCATAAACTAATTTTTTAATTTCATCTTTTTTTTTGTCTTGTTTGAAAATATTTCAGGAATTATACAGATAAAAGAAAAAAGATCAACACAGCTATTGATCAGTTGTCAATTATTAACAGGTACAGTATAATTATAGTGTCTCACACACACACACACACACACACACACACACACACACACACACACACACACACACACACACACACACACACACACACAGTAAATCATTTTCTATCAGCCCTATACATCTTTACACCTTCACCATGGCAACTGACGGAGAGGCGACGGCGGCCTTGGCTGCTTTCAGACTCTTATAATGACACTGGCCTTGTCACAACAATACGGCAGAGAGGGAGAAGCTTTGAGAACAAATAGCTGTAAACTGTGTGTGTGTGTGTGTGTGTGTGTGTGTGTGTGTGTGTGTGTGTGTGTGTGTGTGTGTGTGTGTGTGTGTGTGTGTGTGTGTGTGTGACAGTCAGGGTCCAGGGAAAGTTATGCCTCTTGAGCTGTACACACAGTCAGAGGAGTCGTGTTCACTGACCCGTCTGTTCATCTGCTGAAAGACTGAAGATCTAAAATATCTAATAAAGACGTGATGGTGGGACTGAACATGAAGTCCAGTTATCTCATTGTTTCACAGCGCCTGACATCTCTTATGTCGTGTAAATACATTTTCAGTTCATAATGAAACAGGGACTGTGACTGTGATCTGTGTGTCGTCTTTTCTATTCCCTAAAATAACAGTGAAATTCTGCAGCACTGACTTCAGACCAGGTTTTTGTTGGTCTCTTTCCACTGACTCAAGGTAACAGTGCTGGCGGGAAAATGGGAAGCGTGTCGTCTGAAACTAGAAAAGACAGGTGTGTCAGGTGTGAGGTAGAGGCCTTTCTAGGGTTGATATCACAGCTGATCAATAAATGACATTCCCAGTGGAGGCGTCACACGTCAGAGAACAAGTTTTCAGCAGCTTCAGTATGAACAGGATGAACAGTCTCTCTGTGTCAGACACACTGCAGCTGTTCACCACGCCCATAAACAGCCTCATATCACACACTGTTTTCATACCTGGACTAAAGCAGCAAACACTGACAGAAGATTGATCACTGCAAGACGAGCAGCTCAGTCCCAGAACCCTCCACATGTTCCACATGTTCCACATGTTCCACATGTTCCACATGTTCCACATGTTCCACATGTTCCATATGTTCCACATGTTCCTGCTTCTCAAACTGAAGCAGACGTGAACCAACAGGCGGCAATTCATCACATTAAATTCAGATTTTCACTGCAGTGAATTAGCCTGTAGCAACTGTCAGACACACACACACACACACACACACACACACACACACTGTTGTACTACATATTGTACACTTACTCAGAAACACACACAGTGTGGACGAGAGAGCAGATGTCTCTGTGCTTTGTCATGCAGAACCATGTCTCACAGTGTGTGTGTGTGTGTGTGTGTTTGTGTGTGTGTTTTCAAGGATGCTGTATTGCACAAATCAGAGATGCTGTCAGTTGCATGAGAGACCCATTAGGCTGGTTTCAGTACAACACACACACACACACACACACATGAAAGAGAATTATTCAGAGAGCACCTCTCTCTCTCTCTCTCTGCGTTTATTAAACTTTGATTTGTCTCCGAGCAGCTTTCACTGTATTTAATGCTCATTGTGCTGATGAAATATAATGATAATGAGAGGGAGTGTGTGTGTGTGTGTGTGTGTGTGTGTGTGTGTGTGTGTTTACAGTAAATAAGAGCACGAACACTAAGTTTGCTGATAAGCTACAAGTGTGTGTGTGTGTGTGTGTGTGTGTGTGTGTGTGTGTGTGTGTGCTCTCTGAGTCTGTGCTCCATGTTAATAAGTCAAGGTGTTAGCGTTAGCTTGCGGGCTGGTGCAGGATGCTACAGGGATAGCAGCAGCTCTCTGCTTCCTCTCCATGCTGCAGAGCCTGAGGCTCTCTCACTTTAACAAACTGCATCAGTCACATAACTCTCTCTCTCTCTCTCTCTCTCTCTCTCTCTCTCCTTCCACCTCTGCTTTAATCTCACGCTCTCCATTAACAACTTTTCTTTCTTGAACAACTTTCCCTTTCCTTCCCTCTGTGATCTGACAGAACACACAGGTAGCAGCCTGTGCAGGAGGTGATCTCACCTCTCGTGCTTTTACATCTACAACTGAGACACAGACACAGACTCCTTTGAATTCCCGCCTTGTGTTGACCAGTCCAGTTTATCTCCGACCTTTTCTGCTGATGAAACAGTGAAATGAAATGAAAACCAAATGTTTTGCATAAAATAACTAAAATGACTGAACATCATGTGCAGAGATGTTCTGATATCAGTTTTTCTTTCCCAGTATCGACCCTGACATCTGAAGGTCTGAGCACAGAATCATTTTCCCAGCTCTATGCGACTGACCCTGGGTGGATGTGATATGACTGTTATTATATAGTTTATTGTACGGCTCAGGTGAAACCCTTTGAACGAATACATGAGTCACAGAATCTTTCTTTTATTCTCTGATTTGTCATAAAACAATAAATCTTGTAATAAATAACATTTCCTACTCTGGCCCCCCCCGAACTAAAGCCTTTGTACTGTACATGTTGTCTTTGTACTGGTGGGACTTTACATGTTGCCAAACTGCTAACGGCTAACGGCTAACAGCTAACATTACACAAACTACCGAGTGTGAAACTATAAAATGTATTAATAAATGACATGGTATCAGATCAATGAAGAGACTCGTGTACTCGCAGATACTCGGTGCAGGATTTTAGGAAGTATCAGACCTTACAGATACTCGTATCAGTCAGAACAACAGTCATCATGCTGCAGTTAATGACGAGGACGTTCACAGGAAAGTAGTGAATGAAAAGCAGCTTGAGGATCAATATCCTGACAGACTGTGGAAAACAAGTGGATTGGCCACCTTCTCTCTCTCATGTGGCTCTTTCTCTCTTAATCTGATATCCAGTCTCTTGTCTCACCTCTCCTTTAATCATAAATATAAATAATCTCCTTGAATCATAAATATAAATAATCTCCTTTAATCATCTCTGCTCACAATCCAACTGCAGCTCAGTGGCTTCTAATAAAGCTCCAAACAAATATCAAATATCCTCATCCTGTCCTTAACTTTCACACTTCTCTGAGAGTGTGTGTGTGTGTGAGTGTGTGTGTGTGTGTGTGTGTGTGTGTGTGAGTGTGTGAGTGTGAGTGTGTGTGTGTGTGTGAGTGTGGATCTATTCCCACATGTCTCTGCTGCTCTCAGGCTGTTTGATTTGACTTCCTCTCTTCCCTCTTTCTTCTCTTCTTTCCTCTCGCCTCAAAACTTTTGCTGTTTATTTTACACTATTTCTGTCAGCCGCCTCTTTCTCTTCATTAATGATTCATACTTTGTCTCTCTGTTCCTCCTCTTTTTCATCTTTCTATTATTCTCTCTCTCTCTTTTCTGAATGCCGTATATGTTTTCCTTCCTCTCTTCCTCTCTACTCCTCTTTTAATCAGGCTCTTCTCCTCCACATTAACTCTGCCTCATTATATTCACCTGACTAAGGAGATTCTGGAAGTTCGCCTGCAGTCAGTTTCTCTCTGAGTCTCAGGTGGATGAGAACTCATTATGTGTTCCCAAATATCTGTTTAACCCAGTTAGAGCGTTGGCAGACACCTACGCACAAACGGCCACATCATAATTATTGGCTCTCTCTCTCTCAGCCGGCTGGCTTCTATCACCTCCTGTCGTCGCAGATATTTCCTGTCACATCCGATGTCCACAGTGTGTAAAACAGCAGGAGCATTTCCTGGCGCGGAGGTTTGAACACATGTAAATTAACATATATGAGCGAAGTAGAGAATCATTCCTCGCTGTGCTTTTTTACAGTTTATCTGATGTTTTCATTGGTGAAGTCAAAACACAATATCTGTGTCGCACAAACTGCTCAAGTAGTTTTTTAATCTGTGATTTAAAAATCAGGATGTTTAGAAATCAGATGAATGATTCATACACTACATACACAATGAAACACGACACCACTGACTTCAGACCAGTGTTTTGTGTTGGTCCATCACTTTCAGCCGCCTGGAGATACAACAACAATGTTCCTGACCACACCTCATTGAAGACGTGTCTGTTTAAGTGAGTTTGCTGGACGGGAGATTGACAACTGTCAGAAACTGTCAGAGACACGGAGCTGGTTGCTGCGGTGACGCACAGTAGAAAAGAATAAATGTAGATCTACTTCCTCTGTCTGATGCTCGCCCCAGACACTCTCTCTCTCCTCTCTCACTGTAGCTGCTGAAATCCATCCATTTTGCCACATGTACAGTTTAGCTAGGCAGGTGTTTACAGGTATTTTCTCTCATGCTGCGCCTCCCCTCAAGTTCTCTGGCGCCGCCCAGGCGCGCTCACTTTCCAACACTTTGAAAACAGTGGATCTGAACCAGGAAGTACGATTCATTATTTGTTAAAAGTAACTAATCATTTCATTTGGTGTTCTCCATGATTGATCCCATGATCCTTCATTGTTTTGAATAACATTCTGTCTGTCAGACAAATGTTCTCTTGCTCCGCTGTGAAAAGCAAACTGCAGGAGCTAGCATAGCGCGCAGGCTAACAACAAGACTGCAACAACAGTGACGCCTGTAGCTGCTAATGTTGTTAGCATCCAGCTCATGTAACGAGCTGTCTCTACGTTAGCCTAAACACACTAACATTAGCTTAACCAAGCTAACGTTAACCAAGCTAACGTTAGTGTGTTAGGCTAACAACAACAAGACTGCAGCAACAGTGACGCCTGTAGCTGCTAATGTTGTTAGCATCCAGCTCATGTAACGAGCTGTCTCTACGTTAGCCTAAACACACTAATGTTAGCTTAACCAAGCTAACGTTAGCCTACCCAACATCATCATCGCTCTGTTCACTCACCAGGTTCACAGACACAGGTGTGCCGCTCCCATTGGTCAGAACAGCGGCTGTGGGCGGGGCAAGGAGATGAGACGCAGGGGTTGCCAACGTTACAGCCAGTCTCCACTTTGACAGTTTTTGATGGGCGGGGCAAGGGCGGGGCATCAGGCCGTACACCCAACCGGACGCCCTGCAGAGAGACACAGAGAGAGGTTCATGTCTCCAGCTTCCCTCCACCTCCATCCATCCTCACCTGTACACATCAGCCTCACCTGTACACACCATCCTCACCTGTACACACCATCCTCACCTGTACACATCAGCCTCACCTGTACACACCATCCTCACCTGTACACATCAGCCTCACCTGTACACATCAGCCTCACCTGTACACATCAGCCTCACCTGTACACACCATCCTCACCTGTACACATCATCCTCACCTGTACACATCAGCCTCACCTGTACACACCATCCTCACCTGTACACATCAGCCTCACCTGTACACATCAGCCTCACCTGTACACACCATCCTCACCTGTACACATCAGCCTCACCTGTACACATCAGCCTCACCTGTACACACCGTCCTCACCTGTACACACCATCCTCACCTGTACACACCATCTTCACCTGTACACATCATCCTCACCTGTACACATCATCCTCACCTGTACACATCATCCTCACCTGTACACATCATCCTCACCTGTACACACCATCTTCACCTGTACACATCATCCTCACCTGTACACATCCTCACCTGTATACATCCTCTTATCCCGTTCTGAACCTCTCCTGAGCCCAGAACTCCTCCCACATGCAGATGTTTCACCTTCAAACCATGAATCTCGTTTCCCACTATCACTGTTCCCTAATGGGGGGCCGGGGTGGGTGGTGGTGGTGGTGGGGGGGGGGGGGGGTGGGGTGTGTGTGTGGGGGGTGGGGGGGTGGAGACAGGAAGGGCAAAGACGATTGTCAGTATTAATAGCCGTATTCTAACTGATACACAAAGAGCACATCTGAATACCATTATCACGTAGAACCAGGTAATTTATTTCATATGAAAATATCAACTGTCAGGACAAACAGTTCAAGGTGTGAAGAAATGCATCATGGGAAGGGAGATCATCTCCCTCAAGGTCAGTGTTCAAAAATACGTAGAGAGGTTCAGTGTTTATTATTTTACACCAGTGAAAAGGTTCAGACCAAACGGCCTGACGGGATTTCATCACTTCAGGGCCTTTGGTGTCACAGAGATCTTTAAGGTGATTGGGTGATTTGATGCTGCACATAAATAACTGCATGTTGTGTGACGGGGTAAATGTCTTGGTACAGGAGAGGAGAAATGTATTCTGGGAGATGTGAGCGTATATCTCACTGTGTCCGTCACTGTGAGAGGAGAGAGAGTTTCGGTGAAGTTTCTATGAGCACAGAAATACTGACTTTAAACTCAGTGCCGCTGAAGTCTGTTTATTACAGGATATTAAAAATGATTTCTTGCATAAATTCATATGAAATGTTTTACAGTCCAAATTACAGCTTCCTCCTGATTAGACTGAGTTCCATGAGATTTTAAGCACATTTCAAAGAAGCGAATCAAATCTAAGAATTAAAGCTGGAAGAAGAAAACAGGCTGTTTCTAAATGAACGTGGTTAATGAAGGTTGTGACTCTATTATAGAGTTGGAAAAAAGGGACAGAGGAAATTAACTGGTGAAGGAAATGAAGTCTTATTGATTTAGTAAAACAGAAATGATGAAAACCTTGTTATTTATTTACATCTGTGCTTTCAGGGGAAACTACACTCAGATCGAAATACTTTATTTTACAGTGTTTTAATTATTTTTAAAGACTTGAATTTGCTGCGTTTCATTTCCACTGTATTAGTCTGCTTAATAAACTGTGACCTTATGGCTGGAACAGTAAGTCAGTTAGGTTTGTATCACGTCTCTTACCTGATAGAGTCCGAAGTCGAGCCGCAGCGTGGCGACGTAGCGCGTCTCACGGCCGCTGCGAACGTCTCTCAGCTCCAACTGGAGGTCGTGCCACCGACCGTCTGCCACCTGAACCTGATCCAACCGCAGACGCACCGGTCGGGTCGAACCGCGGGTCACCGAGAACACCAGCTGACCGTTTATCACCTGACACACACACACACACACACACACACACACACACACACACAGACACACACACACACACACACACACACACAAACAGCGAGACACCAGATAAGAGAAGGAACTGAAAACAGTGAAGGAATAAAATAACCTGTTTAGTGGATGACAGTGTGTGTGTGAGTGTGTGTGTGTGTGTGTGTGTGTGTGTCTGAGTGTGTGTGTGTGTGTGTGTGTGTGTGTGTGTGTGTGTGTGTGTGTGTGTGTGTGTGTGTGTGTGTGTGTGTGTGTGTGTGTGTGTGTGTGTGTCTGTGTGTCTGAGTGTGTGTGTGTGAGTGTGTGTGTGTGTGTCTGTGTGTGTGTGTCTGTGTGTGTGTGTGTGTGTGTGTGTGAGTGTGTGTGTGTGTGTCTGTGTTTGTGTGTGTGTGTGTCTGTGTGTGTGTCTGTGTGTGTGTGTGTGTGTGTCTGTGTGTGTGTGTCTGTGTGTGTGTCTGAGTGTGTGTGTGTGTGGGAGTGTGAAATCCAGTATCTTGGCTGCACTCACTGAGCTTGGCTGCCGTCTCTGGATGTAGCATTAGCATTATACATGATTTTTGTCTCATTTACAGGTTGATAGTTTCGTATTAAAACACTAAATAACCATGAGGCATAAAACCCATAATTAACGTGACGCTGCCGACGCAGCATCTTTGTGCCACCTGCTGAGATTTGGCTTAAAATGAGCAGCATTAAATTAAAACACAATAATAATTGGTTTATGCTACAAAAGAGGAAGAAGGTGTCGCTATCTGTGTTTTAGCATTAGTGGAGCTAAAGCTCTCAGAGCTGCTGGCAACGGAAAACATCTCTTCAGCAGAGAGAGAGACAGAGAGGGGGGACTGGGGGAGAGAGACTGGGGGAGAGAGACTGGGAGAGAGGAGGAGAGAGAGGGGGAGAGAGGGGGAGAGAGAGACTGGGATACTGGGAGAGAGGGGGAGAGAGAGACTGGGAGACTGGGAGAGAGGGGGAGAGAGAGACTGGGAGACTGGGAGAGAGGGGGAGAGAGAGACTGGGAGAGAGAGACTGGGGGAGAGAGACTGGGAGACTGGGAGAGAGGGGGAGAGAGAGACTGGGAGAGAGAGACTGGGGGAGAGAGACTGGGAGAGAGGAGGAGAGAGGGGGAGAGAGAGACTGGGAGAGAGAGACTGGGAGAGAGGGAGAGAGAGACTGGGAGACTGGGAGAGAGAGACTGGGAGAGAGAGACTGGGAGAGACTGGGAGAGGGAGAGAGAGAGACTGGGAGAGAGGGGAGAGAGAGACTGGGAGACTGGGGAGAGAGAGACTGGGAGAGAGAGACTGGGAGAGACTGGGAGAGAGGGGGAGAGAGAGACTGGGAGACTGGGGGAGAGAGAGACTGGGAGACTGGGGGAGAGAGAGACTGGGAGACTGGGAGAGAGAGACTGGGAGACTGGGAGAGAGGGGGAGAGAGACTGGGAGAGTGGGAGAGGGGGAGAGTGTGTGTGCTCACACCTGGAACAGCAGGCTGGTGTACTGGCCGGCCTGAGCCTGCAGCAGCGTCCCCTCTCGTGCTCTGGTTCTGAACACCAGGCCCAGGTACCAGGGCGTGGAGATGGTCACGTCGTTCTTCAGGTCCCACCAGAGGGCGCTGTTTCCCAGGAAGCGGTGGGGGTGTGGCATCACTGAGGTTGAGGGTGAGAATGCGAGGGTGAATAAAAAAGAAAAGTCCCCGTTATTGATCAGAGTCTGGGATCATCGTTTTGTTTCAAAACCAAAATGGAAAAAAACGTTTTTAGTGTCAGAATCAAAAAAAATAAAAAACAGTCAAAATGATACTTTTTCGTTTTTTTCCCATTTTTTTTTATCATTATTTAGTTTGAAACCAAAAACCGAATTAACATGGTTTTATTTGACTTTTTAATTCTAAACCAAAGACAAATTCACGTTCAGAAAGAGGAAGTGAAGTTTAAAACATTCAAAATAAAAGCCAACAGGACATTAAAGTGTAACATTTAGCAAGCAACGGATCTACGCCAGAGTAACGTTCGAAAGATGAATGAATGAATGAATGAATGAATGAATGAATGACTGAATGTAAAAAGTAATAATTTATTGTTTTGTACTTTTAATGTAATCATTCATTCATTCATTCATTCATTCATTCATTCATTTATGAATCTTCTATCATTACCCTGATATTGATCCTTTGCCAGCTTAATGTGACACTTTTATGTCCTCTTGGCTTTTATTTTGAATGTTTTACACTTCACTTCCTCTTTCTGAACGTGAATTTAGTTTTTGTTTTTTGATTCTGAGACAAAACAACAGATTTACAGTTTCTTTGTTGCTGAATAATAAATGAATGATGGATGATCTGATGATAGAGACTCGTCAGGCTCTGATGCTGTGACGGTGACACGTTCATTAAATTTGCTTTAAACAGTATTTTTGTGTTTTTGTTTCTGAGCTTGTTAAAAGACCAAGTAAAAACTGAAGTAATAATTATAAAGATGTAATATTTATTAATAAAGGAAACACAGAGTGTCAACAGCTGATAGACGAGACAGCTGCTGATTTAAAGAGTTTAAAGAAGACGTGCTGCACACGTCACATCCTGTTTTTAATTTACTTTCCTCCCTGATGATGACGATGCTGTTAGAAAACACTCTCACAACTTGTGAAGATTTTTCATCTTAAAATCACAACTGAATTTGCTCTGATTTCCCCGGAGGTCTGAACATCAAGATAAAAATGTCATCTCGTCACTCGTCACTTTTTCTGGGTCCAATTACACACAGGAAACAAACAGCTAGCTCACATGCTAACTGTAGCAACGCTGCAGTTTCCTGAATGATCTGTTTTCTCTTTTTGCTTGTGCTGATTCGTTAAAACAGATCAACACTCATTCACTCAGCTCTCCGTCACTGACATGCCGTCCGCTCATACAGCACAGGGTTGAACACAAAATGAGGACTGGACTAGAACGGCGGGAAAATCCTGAAATAACCTGAATGAATGAAAGACGGAGCATTTGTGAGTCTGAGTTCATTAAAAGAGCTGTGTCTTATTCCTGTAATTAATCTGCTGTGTAAATAAGAACTGTTTCAGTTTAAAGGTGTTACCTGGAGCATTTTAACATCTCTAAATGATTCACTTATTAATTAGGAGCTTAATTACTGGAATCAAATAAAGGCCGCTGATGCTGTATTTTTAAAAATACGACCACTCTCATCAAACTGCCAATTATCTGAGCCGCGGTCTCTCCTCATTGATAATCATTGATAAAATGAGACATGAGCCGTCGGACCACAGGAGGAAGATAAACCTCTCACCGTGGCTGCAGTCCTTCCCTCCGTACCCCAGGGGGCAGTCACAGGAGAACGTCTCCCAGCTCACCCTGCAGGTTCCTCCGTTCTGACAGGGGCTGGACTTACAGAAGGGCAGCTTGGCACTGCAGCCTATGAGAAGCAAGAGAGAGAGTTACATCATCGCCGATGTCACCGACATGTCTGCTTACACTTTGATCTGTGCGGTTTTCATCTGTGAATTACTTCTGATATTTAGATGATGATGTATGTTTAGACCCTGAAGTTATCACCCCCCCCGCTTCCCTCCAAAAACAGCCAATGGGATTTTTACAAACAACAGTTTCTGATCCTGAAAGGTTTAGTTCAGCAAGATCATCTTCACTAACGAACATCTCTGATGTTTGAAGCCTCAATACAATCAGAAGTAAGAAGCTAATGTTAGGCTATAAACCAGCTACACCACGGTCACATGACCTCACCACCACAGTCACATGACCTTAACGTCTCCACCACTAAACCTCAACTTAAACTCGTCTGCTGAAGCTTTTCCTCCGACCGAGTTAGTGACAGATTGTACAAACACAACAAGTCTGTAAAGGTGGACTGGTGAGTTAACCAGGCTGTAAAGGTGGACCGGTGAGTTAATGAGACTGTAAAGGTGGACCGGTGAGTTAACGAGTCTGTAAAGGTGGACTGGTGAGTTAACCAGGCTGTAAAGGTGGACCGGTGAGTTAACCAGGCTGTAAAGGTGGACCGGTGAGTTAACCAGGCTGTAAAGGTGGACCGGTGAGTTAACCATGCTGTAAAGGTGGACCGGTGAGTTAACCAGGCTGTAAAGGTGGACCGGTGAGTTAACCAGGCTGTAAAGGTGGACCGGTGAGTTAACCAGGCTGTAAAG
>NC_079372.1:28759350-28766850 GCF_021018895.1 Seriola aureovittata
CAACAGAGACAGAGTTTTCAAAATAAAACGGGGTCAGCAGAGTTTCCAACAGTGTGGACGGAGGAGAAACGTAGGAAGAAGATTGTTTTAAAAGGAAAACGTGGGTGTGGACGTAGCCTCAGACTATAGTCTCATCATGTTAGAAAGAAAAGAGGGAAACTGAGTTAGTAAGACAAGAAACAACAGACACTGTATATGGGAAAGACACCACAGTCACTCGTCACTTACTGTCTGCTGGTGAAAAGAAAGGAGGAAGGGAAAGAAAGAGGAGGAGAGGAAGAAGTGTATGTGCACCCTGACACACACTCATACTCACATAGCGTGTAGCTGGCTGAGGAAAATGAAAGAACATGAAGAAAATTAAAGGAGATGTGCGGCGAAGACGCATGAATAAAATGGTGACAAGCAAACGCCCACAGAGCGGCACGAGCACACAAACACCTCAAACACCTCAAACACCTCGGATTAATTCAAAGTGCTCCGTCAGAGTGAAGGAGGAGAAACTGATCTGCCGTCGCATCACAAGTAAAAACTACTATCACAACAGAAACTTCAGAGGATGACTCAAGTATCAAACAGACGTCAGGAGCACAACATGTTGGATCAAAGGTAAGATCAACACTCCACATGTTCCAGGACACAGCAGCAGACTGACATGTTAAACCCACCTTGTTGTAATAGTGGATGTGAACTGTGTGCCAGCTTCCATCGCTCACGCCACCAGGCAGGAAGGGACTCACCTGGGTGGAAGATTCACCTGCAGGGATCAAGGTAGTGTCAACACATCAGCAGGTAACAGACGTTTATTTGATCGACTTATCACTGCTTGAGGTGACTTTTTACTTGTTTTTACTGTAAGTAAAATATTAACTGTATAATGACGAAGCTCATCTCTCTCATTTCAGCTTCACCTGTGCATGAAACACACACACACATAAACATGAACATATAACCACATCCTCTGTGCTTAGACAGGTAATTAGTAGCTTCATGTTTTTATATGTTTGGCTCATAGACTGGGATTTACAGTGATCATAATGAACATGAGTACTCCAAACAATCTACAGGTCCTTTATAAATACAGAACACCTGAGCACAGGGCACTGACTCAGGGTCAGTACCTGTGGAGTACTTCAGAACCACTTGTCCTTCTTGGATCTCCAGGGCGATGAAGTCGTGTTTCTCGTTGAAGCGTCCGTTGTAGAAGAGCAGACCACTGTTCTCCAGGGTGGCAAAACTACAACACACAAAACATCCTCCATAATACGCTGATTGATAAATATTCTGTATGCAACATGAGAATTATATGTCAACTGGATATTTTTCATGAAATATACAAATAACTTTTTCATTTATTTTTTAATGTGGTAAATAGAACATGGAAGCCCGACACCGTGAGGCCTGATGTCACACAGAGACCTGACTCCTAGTGTTAACATGGAGGAGCACAAGCTTTTAAAACTGTGCCACATCAATAAATGCTGCTGCAGCCTTCCTCTCCCTCCAGCTGCTCAGAGTCATGCAATTATAATGCATTTATATATATTTATAAATACAAATATATATTTATGTTCATAATTATAATATATATTATAATTACTCTGTTTTCCATGGCAGGGCCAGGGGGGGTGCTGAGTCTGGGCCGTGTTTACACAGCCTGATCAAAAGCACTGTTAGTTTTTTGGAATCTACAGCACAGATGACAAATCTTCTCTCCTGGCAAGAGACACACAGATCAGATCCCCACTGAACTGAACGTCCACTTTAAAAAGTATTTACATCCTGTTTTCAAAATAAAACCAACTTGGAAAAGATCAGCTGACTGAAGGAGAGTAGCACAGAGATGAAATCTGTGTTACTGAAATGAGCAATTCAAGGTCAATAATCACTGATTCTTACACATTTAATATTAATAATAATAATAATAATAAGTTTATTTATAGAGCACTTTTCATAAAAGAGATGCAGCTCTTATCTTGACAATGAAAAAAAATCAAATAGTATAGAATGAGGGCAGATTGAAGGACAATGAAAATAGACAATAGAAAAACATTAGATGATAAAATATGTAAATGAAAATAAAAACAGCAAACAGTAAGAATAGTAAAATATGAGGGAAGTTAAACAAAGAGCTGTAGTTTAAGAAAGTGGGCTGTGCAGCAGTTTTGGAGGAAAGTTAAAAAGCTGCTCTGTCTATTTTCTTGTGTGAATAACGAGTAAAAGCTCGGCAGCAGACGATCTGAGAGCTTGTGAAGGAGGCCGATCCAAAACCATGAAGAGCTTTAAAAACAAATAAAACAACTTTAAAAATCGAAAGACGAGATAGACAAGAGATACAAGTCATGTTGTGATTATTTTGGCAGATATTGTGATTTCAGTGTCACTGATTGTTTTTGCATTTTCACTGGATCACATGATTTCTGTTCCTCTACGTCTGGAGAACATGATCTGTAGGTCGGGGCGTCTTTGTAGCTCCACAACACGGATGGTGCTAACAATGCTAATGCTAACAATGCTAATGCTAACAATGCTCAACAATGTGACACATTTCACCTTCTTCAGAGAAACTGCAGCTGCTGAGATCTGGATATTGACCTTAACAAACTGAGATGTTGATTATGTTTTATTAATTGTGCAGCTCTACTGATAATCCTTAAATCTACTAACGGTATGATTGTCAAATGTGACAAAAACATATAATTATCCTCTAACTCTTTAACATAACGGAGGGTAAACTCGTCTTTCTCCTGTAGTAGACAGTTGGTCTTATAATCATCATATAATTCCCATTAATTGTGCAGCTCTAATATTGAGGGTATAAATATCTCATGTATGCACTTAATCAAAACTGTAACCCCCCCCCACTAGATAAATAAGTGTACAGATGTTGCAGGTGGGGTTCAGAGCAGCTCTGGAGCTGAGGGTTTAAAATGCTTTGCTTGCTGCTTTCTGAACTAGTGGCTTAAACCTGAGTCTTTGAAGAAAAATGTTTCTACTCATTCCTGTTTTGTATCTGCATTTACATTCTTGGCTTGAACCTCCAGCAGAGATCAATGTGGCTGTAAGGTTAGATGCATTAATGCAACACAGCAGAGTGAGGAGAAGATGGTATCATCACTTCTATCATGACGACTGTATCCCCCCGTTATCTGACAGGGTCGTTATTCTCTAGAATAAACCTGCGGTTATTCAGTTGCGGCCTGTGTCTTGTTTGCATGGCTCTGCTTTAGTTCAACAGTGTGCAGATCTAATCTCTTCAAGCCGCCAGAAATAGCTGGAAATAATGTAACCTGAGCTTTGCCAGAGAAAATAAAGAGGGTGAGTGGAGTCAGTGAAGCAGAGGGGCTGTAAATGAAGCTTGTGTTGCATGTTCCATATGTCTGTTCTTGTTACTGTGCTTATTGTTTGTGAAATGTGTTTTCTGCAGCAAAAGAACTGCATATGACAGAAATAATAATATGAGGCGAGTGTTTGTGCTGAAAGCAATAAACCTAATGAAGGTAAATCACGTCTACATCACAATTTATTTTCCTTAAACCCACAGCTCAGCAGATGAAAGGGAAACTTCCCTGTTTAAAATACGTCTATGCAGCTCTGCAGTAAAGACATGTCAGTTCTGTCACAGCTCCACACAGAAACACACTCCTCCACCGGCAGAGTCACAGCTACACAAACATGTGAGGCACTTACAGGAAAAACATTTTTTGCAGTGGAGAAATAAAATGCTCTGGGAGAAAGTGAGTGACATGAATAATGATTAAGTCCTGTTTGGCCCTGATGTGGAAACCAGGCCAAGGAGTGAGGCTCGCAGCAAACAGGACACTAAATAAAACAGTGACGTCAGGGGAGGGAGGCTGACAGTCTGTTAGAGTCACCATCAGATAACATGACAGCAGCTTTACCCAGCAACAATAGGAACTGGATCCTGGGTTTAAATGACAAGTGTCACGCTGCCCAAGAGCAAGGCATTGACTAACGATCAATCAGCTTAAACCAAACTCTTTATTCAGACATTGGAAATGAGTCTGACAGTGAAAAGTGTTTTGTTGTGAGGCTGAAGCTCCCAGATGTGAATGTGCTGTGGATCGTTCAGTAGCGACGGGTGAAGGGACGACCACGGCGTGATGACGTCCTATCGTCACAGCTCAACTGTCTACTACAGGAGAAAGACGAGTTTACCCTCCGTTATGTTAAAGAGTTAGAGGATAATTATATGTTTTTGTCACATTTGACAATCATACCGTTAGTAGATTTAAGGATTATCAGTAGAGCTGCACAATTAATAAAACATTATCAACATCTCAGTTTGTTAAGGTCAATATCCAGATCTCAGCAGCTGCAGTTTCTCTGAAGAAGGTGAAATGTGTCACATTGTTGAGCATTGTTAGCATTAGCATTGTTAGCACCATCCGTGTTGTGGAGCTACAGAGACGCCCCGACCTACAGATCATGTTCTCCAGACGTAGAGGAACAGAAATAACATCATCATCATTTTTTCATTATTTCAGTGAAAGTAAAATGAACAAACGATCGTTCCAACTGAATCACAACATCTTTGTTAAATGACATAATCATTAAAGACACCTGCTGATCTGACTGATGTTTCCAGGTTACTCATGGACATGTATATGAGCAGCACTAAGGATGCTGAGGAGCCAGGCTAACCGGTTCAGCCCTTATAATCACAAACTGTCGTTAAGCTCCGCCCTCCCTCTCCGGCCTCGCTGTGCTGTGTGTGGATGACACCGTGATGCTGTCCGTGGTGCTGAAGTCACAAACGCCTCATCTGATATTAAACTGTCACTGAAGCAAATATCAACAGCTCTCAGGTCACGTTAAGAGACTGTATCAATGTTCAGAGCGACTCGGTTCCTGAAGTAGACAAGTAGCCGCTGTTAGAGTTCATTGTTGCTTAGCGATCTTTGATTTCCATCACTACGGCAACGTGTTGGAATGTAAACGGGCGCCGTAGACGTCACTTCAACCACAGCAGCTTAAAGTCCCTATTATCTGTTCAACTACATCTCCGTCTTCCTCAAGGACACGGCGACACTAGTTACTGACAGTAAAGAGAACATTAGAACATTTTACTGCCCACGTTTCTACAAACTGCTGCACATTTTAAACCATCAGTTTCCGCTGTTGCCCCAAACGTGACGTTTTCCTTCACTGGATTCTTCCAGGGGAGAAACGATCACACTGAACCTCTTTCTTCAGTCACACTTCAGTCCTTGACTTACGATCGCTCCTCTGCTGATGGTCACAAATCAGTGGAACAAATCATATGTTTTACCCTGACGTACCGACACAGCACCGAGGCTCATTTAGCAAGAATACCACGGCCGCAGTCTCTCATAGCAACCACTACACGGTGGCCACATCAGCCTAGCAACAACCCCGAGGCCAAGTCACCCTAGCAACTGACATTAAACGACATCACCCATGGCAACCATCCCATACCCCTGTCTGACCACTCTTAAGGACCACTTCAGATCTGCCATACATGACCACTCAGGCGGCGGGAGAGCGAGACAAAGACAAAGGACCTGAAGTCAGGAGACGATCACTGACCTCTGCAGCAATAATGCATCAACGTTTAACATCAACGTTTAACATCAATGTTTAAAATTAACTTTTACCTCCAGGTACAAAACCTACAACCACACAAAACAAAAGATATTTAAAAAAAAAAAGCTGTAAATCTGATCTCAGTCTCGTGTCTCTCTGGGTTACATGTATTCAGTGCAGACACTTACAAAAATAAAAATAATAAAACTAATTCCAGCTCAAATGTTCTGGCTCTGACAGCAGAGCTAAAACTGTCCATTTCTGCTTCAGTTAGGTTGTTTCAAAGGAATGACTTCATGTGAGCTTACATTAATGCACTAACTTTAACTCATTTACATTAATGCACTAACTGTGACTAACAGTCTGTCCATGGACTGGGCTGCTAATCGTTCAGACCACTTCACAGAAAGAGCATGAGGTCACCAGAAATTCTGGAGATGAGATGTGAGATGAGACGAGAGAGAGGAAAGACAGGAAGCAAAGGAGATGTGAGTGAAGCCAGTAAATTAAAGGATGAAAGAGGAGTGAGAGGAGTGAGAGCTCTTCTCTCTGTGGAGAGGTGGAGGAACCATGAATAATAGGATCGATCTCTGAGACAGAGATGAAATAAATTGATTAAAGTAAAGAGGAGAGGAACTCTGAGCTCTGAGAATCAAAGAGGAGTGGTTATGGATCCGTCTGAGAGAGACTTGATGAAGAGGGATGGAAACTGACAGAGAGGAAGGAAAGAGGGAACAGCAAAACTAAAAACAGAAAAGCACATTTGAATTGTCAAATATAGAAATGTATAGAAAAGAAAATCACAGACAGGAAGGAGATAAAATTTCCATTTGACTCACGTTAATGAGATGGAGAGGTGAAATCTCTGTCTGAGGCCCCGGAACATGACGAAGGATTTGGGCGGGAAGGAGCGGGCGGTGACGGTGCAGTATGGACGCTCATATCCTCCTGCAGGACACTCGCACCGGAAACCCCCACCTGAAAGCTCCCGGCACGTCCCTCCATTACGACACACACCTGGCACACACCTGCCCTGTCGCCGGTCAAATTCACAGCGGTCCCCTGGGAAAAAAAAAATCAATCAATTATTTCAACCTCTGATGAACCTCAGAAAGAACTGCAACAACACTACAACAAAAAAATCACAAATAAATTATGAATAAGAAACTAAATCAAAGTCACATCATTACATAGATACACAAAAACACAACTACAGGTAGATGTGAACATTTACAGCATCATTTACTTCATTATTTACTTCATTAACAAAGGATTTAATATAAAAATGTTCATAATTTTCTTAATTTCCCCGTGCTCATTGGAAAGTCCATCCAAACAAACATGTTGTTTTACATTCCAGTCCAGATCCCGAGGTTTCTACTGCTGAATTTAAATTATGTCTGAGACAAACTATTGTCTTGATTTTAATATTTTACTCATTAGGCTGTAGGCATCACATACTGTAAGTTAGATTATGTACTGGAATAAGTGGATACTGAATATGTATCAGACACTGCCTCCTCAGAAAACACTGCTGCTGCCAAATTAAAGCATGAGACGTGGACCTGGACTCAATCTGCATATTTCACATCTGTAATTAAACCTCGTGTTTCCATCGAGCTGAGCTGAAATTAATAAAAGGTTCAGAGACCAACAGTGTCTTTGATATATGAATATATACTAATATATACTAACATATACTAAAATATACTGACATATAGTGACATGTACTGACATATACTAATATATACTAATATATACTAATACAAATATATACTAACATATACTAACATATACTAATACAAATATATACTTATATATACTAATATATACTGACATATACTAATACATATATATATATACTAACATATACTAATATATACTAACATATACTAATACAAATATATATATATATATACTAACATATACTAA
>NC_079372.1:28771850-28789350 GCF_021018895.1 Seriola aureovittata
TGATCTGTCATTTCTCCTCTTCAATAAATAACCTCTTGTGAACGGTGAGATGATGATGATGATGATGAAACACCATTGTTCTACTGAAACGGTGTAATCACTAATCAACATTACTTACATATATTCTAATTGCTGGTGAGTCACAGGACGATAATCTCCAAACCGTTATTTTATTATAACTGTTAATTAGCCAGTTTTACTCCCAGAAACAGTCTGATGAGTAAAATCAACTGATGACAGATCAGTTCAAACTGAACAGACGATCAGCTGATGTGACTGCAGAGACCAACGAGGCTCCATGTGAAACCACCTGAGCATCACAGTCTCTCTCTCCACTGCTTCTCTCTGTAAGACTTCCTGGTTAGACTCTTTGCTCTTCCTGAAGTCTCTTTACTCTCATCTTAATGTTTCTTTTGTTCTTCTGTTTTTTATTTTAATCTCTTTTCTTCTTGTTCTATTTATCAGTTTCTGTTTTACTTTCTCGTCTCTTCCGTACGAGTCTCCATCTGCCTCTCCGCCTCTTTTCCCTTTTCCTCGCTGCTTCCCATTTCTTCAGCTGCTCTTTCCTTTTCAGTTCCTCCATTTTCTCTTTCATCTGCCTCCTCCTCCCCCACAATCCTCTCTGCTCCTTTTTCTTTTTTTGGCTGTTTAAAAAGATCAGATCTTGTATATTGATAACCGTCACCTTCCACACATATTTTCGATTCTCTTTTCACCCTGCAGCCTTTTCTTCTCCTCTCTCTTCTTTCTCTCTCTCGACTTTCTATTCCTCCTTTTCCACCATATAATCATGGTTTTTCTTTACATCCAAGTGAAACTTTTTTTCCTCCATTTTCTCCACAAGCAGGAAAGTCCACGTCACTCCGTTCATGGTTCAGTGTCACCAGGTTTTCAAATGTAAAATCAAACAAATCAAGTGGAAACAGGTTGTAAACATCTGCTTTGACTGTCAAACATCTGCAGGTTGAGTTTCTCTCTGGATCCACACTGAGAATAAAACAATGATCTGACATGAGGCTGTGACTGCTGGGAGAGTGATAGACGGTTTATTGTATTTCCTTTATGCCACTTGGTTTCTTGCTGATTTTTGGACAGAACAATTAGACAAAGAGACAAAAGACAGAGTCAAAAAGGTTGACTCATTCTAACTCTTTGTAGGTTTTTAATCTTCAGTCTTAGCTCTCTGTTCTTTCTCTGACGACACAAGGTCAAACTGTGATTTTACATGTCCTGTACTTGAGTGGGTGAAGTCAGCGTTTCTGTTCTCACTTGAATGTTAGTTATCTTTTTGAAAACAGCTTCTTTTGTTGACTCCTGATTACTGTTCTCTCAGTGTGACCTTTAGTGACCTCTCTAATTAAATTATGCTCTGGCTCTTTGACCGTCTCTTTTTTCTGGTTTTATTTTTCTGTGAAACTCTTTATAACGTTGTTAATAAGAAACGTGCTTTATAAATAAAGTTATTAGTATTATTATTATTGTGAATAAGAATATACTTTATGTCTTACCTGGTAAATTAAGGTTAAATAAATAAAAAATTACATTAAGCTATTTGTTACTGGAGCCCCCACCCTCTGAAATCAGACGCTGTGACTCTTTAACTTCTTTTAAATCTCTAAACTTCTTTGCCTCAGCCTTTGTTAATGTTTGATATGTGTTTTAATTATATTGTTTTATCCCTAACTATTGTTTTTTACGTATTTTATTGCCTCTCCACTTATTGTCAGAGCCTTTTGCATAATGTAGATGTATGTTTTTATTTATGCTGGTAGACTTGTTCTTATGTTCATGCTCTTCAGCTTCTCTTTAATCTGCTTTTATTTTCTGTCCCTTTGTAAGTTTGTTAAGAAAACTGCAACAAAAACAAAGTAAAAATTATTATTCTTGTTGTCAGACTTCCAAATATCTGTAGTGTGTCTGTCCTCCTCCTCAACACCACGTCCATCCCATTTCATGACAGAAATCCTTCAGTTATCTCGACCTGCGCTCCCATGTTTATGTTTCCATTAGCATTTTGCTAATAAGAGTCAGAAATTACTTCTGCGAACATCGCTGTGCAAACAGCTGATCAGGCTGTGGTTGTGTTTACATGAGGAGAACAACCCTGATCCAGCTGAGAGAAACTGATCACGTACATTCACAGTGCAACACCTCATCCACTCAGGTCACACACACAACACTGACTGTTAATCCTTCACATGACGTGAACATCTGCCACGAGCACCCGGAGGAGTTTCCTCTCTCCAACTTATCTCCCCAAAACTCATTTAGTCTTTCCTTCCTCTCACACTGTGTAATGCATTTATCCTCCTCAGCTCAGCTCATCAGGTCAGAGTGTTAGTTCATATTACACACACATTTCCACATCATGTTACTGTGTTCAGACTTCTGTTTCCTGTTTCCTGTTCTCCGACACAATCTGAGCTCAGTCCAAACTCAACCGTCACACACACAGACACACACACACACACACACACACACACACACACACACACACACACACACACACACACACACACACACACTCACACACACACACACACACACACACAGACACACACACACACAGACACACACACAGACCTGCCGCCAACACTTCGTTATTTTTTTAAATTTCCCCAAAGTAATTTAGTCTACCTCTTTATTCTCACACACATACACTTACTCTCTTACCCTTTTCTCAACTAATTTAGTCGTATTATCACACACACACACACACACGCACACACGCACGCACACAGACACACACACAGACACACACACAGACGCACGCACGCACGCACACACACACACACACACACACACTAATTTTATAAATGACCTCTAAAATTAATGTCAGTGAGACTCCTGAATCCATCCTGAACCATTATCTCCCTCCCCCCTCCCTCACCCACCCAGCCTGGTTTTATCTTTATTTTTTTTATCTCACAAACTCAGCGCTCGTCCCTCAGTTTCACCCGATCCTCTCATCCTCAAACTACTTTAACTCTCACTCTCCGTCTCTCCTCAAACATCTTTTCTTCTTCTGTCTCCACAGAACAGAAAGAGAGAAAGTCCTTTTGCTGCTGTCACACAATAAAAACTATTTGTCCAACAGAGAACATGAAGATCGTTTCCTTGGCTCCGTGTGGGAGTTGTAAATGTTAAGTACATAATTAGTTCATATTAGTTACATAATGACTTCAGATTTCATGGCTCAGTTCTGCCGCTGGGCGTATGTTTAGTTAGACAGCTGGAGGATTCACTGTTACTGTGACGGGGGAGAAGAATCTGGAACTCTGTGAATTGTCTGGTCAGATTTCAGTTGTGTCATTAAATCTTATTTCTTTTTATTGTTGGTTAACGTTGACGTGCAGCAGGAGGAGTTCTCCTGAACTCTGTGGGGGGGTGTGATGGAGTAAAACAGGAATGAATGACACTGATCAGCTTCATCACACTGAAAGGTTTCAGAGCAGTGTTCCTCAAACTGTCTGTATACGTGTTTGCAATATTAAATCAGCTCATATATAAATTCAAACATTAATATATGACTTGGTTGTTTTACACAGGAGGATTAAATAGACATAACAGGAAGTGTTTAGAGTTGAGTTTTACTGTTTTCACCATGACAGAGGACAAACAATAAGATTTAGGGAGCCGTGGTCAGTGAGTTTTATTTGAGTGGCTCTTGGTCCGACAGAGAAACAGAGGGAAGAGTTTAGTTCAGTGTTGAGTCTTATAAAAGTCTGTTAATTGACTTTTCAAGGTTTCATTTGATATTAATTACTAATATTAACCAATAATTAATTTTTATTGGCTTCTGATCAACCACATAAATACAATGTTTAATTAGTGGTTAAGTGGGCGTCTGAGCGAGTCGGTGTTAAAACTGTTGTGGCAGTTTGTCTTTCATGTGCTGTCTGCTGTGACATGTCTGTTGTTCTTTGTCACTGCAACAGGATTAATAAAGTTATTTTATTCACCTCTCCTCAGCTGTTGGACTCAATACACTGTGCTGTATCCTGCAGGTGTTCAGGTTGGTGCTGTGTGTGTGAGCTCAGTCGGGTGTTCTGGAGAATATATTAATGTTTGCAGGATGAACACACGCAGCGTGTTCTCTGCTCTGAGGAGTCGTTAAACTCCAGGATTCATCATGAATTACATCACATTACATTCGTTCATTTGTCACACGCTTTAATCCAAAGAGACTTACACTGAGGAATATCAGTGAAGCTTCAGCAGGAGACCTTGAAGTAAGAACTAAATCCATTCAATAAGACAGATAACAAACTGCTTCACTTTTAAAGCTTTGTGTATTAATGCTCAGCTCATGAACAATTCTTCAAATCAAAGTTTACTTGTAGAACACCTGAAACACTGACGAGGTAAATCTGAGATTATTGATCTCCTTTATTTAATCTATTGTGAAGCTCTGGAGGAAGATACAGAGGAGGAGAGACGTGAGTCATGAACATGATGACTCCTCTCAGCTGAATCACTCTGATCATCTGCTTTCTACAAACACGTGAAGGGTCAATGAATATTACTGAATGATTGATTCTTCTTCTCAGTGTGATGCATCCATCTTCCTCCTCTCTCTCTCTAACTCTCTCTCTCTCTCTTCCTGTCTCTCTCTCTCTTCCTCCTCTCTCTCTCTAACTCTCTCTCTCTCTCTTCTTCCTGTCTCTCTCTCTCTTCATCCTCTCTCTCTCTAACTCTCTCTCTCTCTCTTCTTCCTGTCTCTCTCTCTCTTCATCCTCTCTCTCTCTAACTCTCTCTCTCTCTCTCTTCCTGTCTCTCTCTCTCTCTAACTCTCTCTCTCTCTCTTCTTCCTGTCTCTCTCTCTCTTCATCCTCTCTCTCTCTCTTCTTCCTGTCTTCTCTCTCTCTCTCTTCATCCTCTCTGTCTTCATCACAAAACTACAACTTATTCCTCACACTCGTAGCTACCTCAAGCTAATTTTCTGTGTGTGTGTGTGTGATGTGTTTCTCCTCCCCACCAACTAGATTAAATTTCTCAGTGTAACATGCATATCTGCTTGATCAGATCCAAAACTAATCTCCCCTCTGCCTCCTGTGTGTCTCCTCTGTCTCTCTGTGAGTGTAAAATACAGATCTCTTCACCACAAGCAGATTTCATTTCTACCTGTCCTCTCTCCTCACCTCTTTATCTTCTCACAAACTAATTAAGTCTGCATCCACGCCTCTCTCTCCGTCTCTCATCTCCTCTTTCCATCTCTCAGCTCTACGAGGCGAATCCCCCGTATCATATTTTACTATAATCTGCATAATGTGCATCTGTCTTTATCACCTCTCAGTCTGTTTTCCTTTAGTTTGTGAGAGCGATTAGATATTCTCTTTCTCTGCGTCTATAAGCTTCACTTTCCACTGGAAACTTTCTCTTTACACCACTCAGGTCTTCTTCTTGTTTTCAGGGTTAATGACTGTTGCACATTCCCGGCAGCTCTGCAAGCTTAGCATGTTTTTCAGAGGAGTGAGTGCTAGAGGTTGGAAATATTTAAATTTTAATGAAGAAAAGAAGAAGAGCTTCAGCTCAGTTTAGCATTGTAGCAGCAGGAGGTGGAACTACAACCCCCCCTCCCTGGAAATAGAGCGGTTTATTCTTTAGAAGAGGGGAAGCTAATTATCCCACACTTCACTTACAATGTTGGCAGCTAAAGGGACATCTCCTTGTTCAGGTTCATGATGTCCAGTCTACAGGGTGTAATCCGAGCCAAACAAACCAGCCTTTACTCTGCACTTCACTCTGTGCCGCCGTTACATTTCACAGGAAACAGATTTAATCACCTCCACAGACATTTGGAAAGTGTCAGGAGTGTTAATTTACTGGGCTGAAACACCACGACAGCTGTCGCCCACTTTAACTTAACGCATGTCCAGGAGACAGACGTCTGAGTTCAGACGGTCAAACCTTTGACACGACATCATCTATGAAACAGGAAGCAGCAGAGAAACAACACACAGGTGTAAGATCAGGTGAGTCACCTGTTTATAAGATTTATGGAGGGTTTTTCATTAATTTAACATCTCAACTTCAACAAGTGACTGAGTGACTGACTGAGTTACTGACTGACTGACTGAGTTACTGACTGACTGACTGACTGAGTTACTGACTGACTGAGTTACTGACTGACTGACTGAGTTACTGACTGACTGAGTGACTGAGTGACTGAGTGACTGATTGAGTTACTGACTGACTGAGTGACTGACTGAGTTACTGACTGACTGACTGAGTTACTGACTGACTGAGTGACTGAGTGACTGACTGACTGACTGACTGAGTTACTGACTGACTGACTGAGTTACTGACTGACTGAGTAACTGACTGACTGAGTGACTGATTGAGTTACTGACTGACTGACTGAGTTACTGACTGAGTTACTGACTGACTGAGTTACTGACTGACTGACTGAGTTACTGACTGACTGACTGAGTTACTGACTGACTGAGTTACTGACTGACTGAGTAACTGACTGACTGACTGAGTTACTGACTGACTGACTGAGTTACTGACTGACTGACTGAGTTACTGACTGACTCAGTTACTGACTGACTGACTGAGTTACTGACTGACTGACTGAGTTACTGACTGACTGAGTTACTGACTGACTGACTGAGTTACTGACTGACTGAGTAACTGACTGACTGACTGAGTTACTGACTGACTGACTGAGTTACTGACTGACTGACTGAGTTACTGACTGACTGAGTTACTGACTGACTGACTGAGTGACTGACTGACTGACTGAGTTACTGACTGACTGATCTCAGAACTTCAGTAATAACACACCAGTAAACTCAAGAACCTTTCACACTTCCACTTTCACACACCAAGGTTCATTTCACTTCATCGTATTTTGATTTGAACCTCGGGCTAACGCTGCGTCTTCAGCACTTAGCTGAACAGTATATGACCCTGGTGAAGCAGCGTTTCACACTGTTTTCTTGGTGCTCTATCTCTGGTGTTGGAACCATAGAGGTAGTATTAACCTTTCTACACAGCAGGGTTTACAGTCTCACTGCTAACCTTCTTCAAACCTCACTTATCCGGGGGTTAAATGTGAGCTTTAGAGAGGGGTTAGCTTGAGGTTACACGTACTGGGAAAGCCTTGGTGTGTCTTTGCCTCAGTGATGGAGGAGGTTTCACCTGCTGCTGTTATATGAGGAGATTATAACTGAACTCATCTTTAACTTCTCTTCTTTATGTTATAATCTGTAATTTTTCCACGTTAAAATGTCTAAAAACAACTCGACCTGTGTTCTGTATGTTGTTGTGTGGAGTTCTTACATCATCACAAATGTTTCCATTAATTCTCAAACCAGAGAAATCTGTGATTAATCATGGTAATGTTTCATTGGTCGCCTGTTGATGACATCACATCCTCTATGATCATGTGTCAGTGTGTTTGTCTGACAAAAGCTCAACATTGACTTTTATCTAGTTTGTCACTTTATTTTTGTTCTACTTTATTTTAAAACTATGTTTTACCATTTGCTTTTATTATTGTTGGTTTCATTTTGGTGCGTCAACTACACTCTGACTGAGGAAGACTGGATCCTCTCTTCATTCACAATTTATGGTTTCTATAGTATTGTACGTATTAGTCTTGTTTGCCCCAAAGAAACACCAAACAGTTGTGAGCTGCTGTTCTCGATGTAAAAATACAGAAAGTTTCTGCTCTGGGTCAAAAGCCGCGGCTTAGCACAGATCCACAGTCTGAGGGAAAAGCAATTCAAAGCCACAAACAGCATGTGAAGAGACTGATATAAAAAAACCAATGAGGGAGAGAGCAAACTTGGCTGAGAGATGTCTGGAGATTTCTGTGTGTTGCAGAATCAATTCGTCCCTGTTTATTCCTCCTCCTCCTCCTCCTCCTCCTCTTCCTCCCTCTAGCCCCGGGCATTGACAAGACACAGCAACACCCGACGCCTACGCAGGAAACGCACAACAGCGACTACCCAGAACCCATCTGATTTCCCTCGCTCTACCCCTCACCTCTCATCGTCCATGCCTCTCCCTCTCTCTCATTGCTCTTGGATGTCTCTCGCCCCATTTTCTCCCAGCAGCCTCCTTCCCTGTTATTCTCTCTGAATTCATCCGTCTCTCTCGTCTCTCATGTTGCTGTAACACCCGTCTCTTCTCCATCCTTTCCTTCATCCGTCATGTTCTATTTATTTTCTCTCTCCTGTCACGTCTTTCACTTTTACTTTCTCAGTTTTTTCCCTCTCGTTCTCCCTCTCGCTCTTTGTTTCCTGTTATCAATTGTCTACTTTCCCTCCCTCTGATCCTTCTTGTCTTCGACCTGAAGGCCTGTGATAACAGGGATCTTGCAGGTTCATTGCATGTCACACAGTGTGAGATGAGTCCAATAAGCTCTTTGTACAGTCTGTGTGTGTGTTGATGTTTGTCCCAACGAGCAACACGTCTGCGTCCAGCGTCAGTCAGAGTGCTGCCGTGGATTCTAGTTTTTACCTTTAAAGTGGATCAAACAATGTTTCAGCAGCAGGGTTTCCATACATAGACTTTACGAGGGCAGGCCGCTCAGGTATATTAACATCCGCTCAGGTGTATCTGCCTTTTAGCATTTTTCTTCCTCTGCACCAGCGACAGTCAGAGCAGCAGCCATATTGTTTTCAGGTTGTCCGTCCATTTACTTCTGTTTTTTAATCTGTCAGAACGAAGCCATCCGTGATCAATTCACTATTCTCTCCTCGTCAGAAGACGTGGACGTGGTGGATATTGAACGGACGAAGTAAAACCACCTTCTTCTTTTTATGCTTCTTATTAATTGTTCTATGACTTTGATAATAGCTTTGAACTTATGAAAGCAAACGGTATCTCTGCTTGTTGGAAGCTCAGACTTCAGAGTGTATTCAGATCACGTGATGCAACACAGATGTCCTGATGAAATATTAAGAAGAAGTATTTTCTCTTCGGGCTGTAGCAGTTAGAAAGACGTGGACGAACTTTAGGAAATGTTATACTACTAATTTACTCAGCAGACGTGAGTACTGAAAGATGTTTTAGTAGGATATGGCGTGGTGATGATGAGGAGAGACAGACAGCACCACGGGTAAGTTAGCCAACGTTAGCATTTACGGTGATATGGCAATAAATAAATACAATAAAAGCTTCATTAATCACGTGTGTCAGTTCATTTTTGACGTGACATTTAAATCGATAAAGAATCGGATCAATAAGCAGAATCAATTATGGCATTGGTATCAATTAAATCGTATTAATTCCCATCCCTATCTAAGACCACTGTTTAGTACCGATGACCAAAGCAGACCAGAATTCTCTATCATCCCTCTCATGGTTTTATTTCCTCTCCCCCTCCAGTTTCCCTCTCTCCCTACTTTTTATCTTCTTCTCTCTTTCCTAAACTTTCCTGACTGCCTCCACCTCTGTTTCACTGTCCCTCTGTCAAACTCTATTCTGTCTCTCTCTGCCTCCCACTCACTGTCTCTTTCTACCTCACTGTCTCCTTTGCCCATTTTCTCTTTCCCTCCCTTCATCTCTCTCTCCGTCTGTCTCAGTGGGAGTTTGGAAAACACTCCGTCTCTCTCTTGAAAGAAAAGTGTTGCTTCACTCCCCCAGCTCTCTTTTGATTTGAAATAAAAGGCAATGTGAAATATCCCCCTGACACACACACACACACACACACACACACACACACACACACTGACATTCATAGCATCTCTCCTCTCCTACATCGACTCAAAGACTGAGGCAGTATGAAGGGGCAGGAATGAGACAGAGACGGTCTGAAATGAGTCTGGTGTATTGGGAAAGGTAGGAAAGAATGAAGTGTGTGTGTGTGTGTGTGTGTGTGTGTGTGTGTGTGTGTGTGTGTGTGTGTGTGTGTGTGTGTAAAAGACTAAACATCAGGTAGAGAGCTAAGAAGGAGTAAGCTGTCCCCAGAGGCAGAGTGTGTGTTTTCATGTTGTTCAGCTCGACACGATGAAAGAGTGAAAACAGAGCGGATCAAACAGGAAGTCAGTGTGGGACACCAACAAAGCAGCACAGTCAGTTTGAGTTTAGCAGGGTAAAGTTAAAGACTACACCGAGACACAACAAATACAACCACTGCACGATATCCTGATCACTAAGTCAGCGGCGTCGAGGTGAAATAAACGATCAATAATAAAAGAAAACAGTCGTCGATGCCTCGTTCGGGTCTGTCATTACAAACTCATGTGTATCACACACATCCGAATTTAAAACCCACAACATTTCAACATATGTAGAAAATGGCTCCATTAAATACTGACGTCGCTCTGACTGGATCTGATGTTTCCCCCAGTGATGACAGATACAGCACATCACACACTCACATTAAAACTCTGTTTTTCCAACTCTGAAGTTGCTCAAAGAAAATGTAAAAAAAAAAAAATGAACATATAATGAAGAAGAATTGATTCCTTTTGAATAAGCATAAAGTTACAATGTGTATTTTGATTATAATAACTAAATATACGGTAATGTAAATACAGCAGGGTATTATATTTTATCTTTATGGTTAGATTTCAGAAACATTTCTCTCACTGTAAATAAATCAAATTGAGATCATCCATAAGAAGTTTGTGTCTGTTTTACAGTAAACTAGATATGTTGTATATCTGTTTTATAATTAATGATAGCATTGTGCTCACATATTTTTTTTTGTTTATTTTTTGGGGGCTTTTTATGCTTTTATATATGATCGCACAGTGGAGACAGACAGGAAATGGGGAGGCAGAGAGAGGGGGAGTGACATGCAGTAAAGGGCCGTCTGATGCAGGATTCGAACCGGGGCCGGCTGCAGCGAGGACGGTGGCCTCTACACATGGAGCGCCTGCTTAGACCACTACGCCACTCGACGCCCCGCACTGAGCTCACATTTAAAGCTTCGTCAGAGTGTGAGCCACGTTGCTTGGCTTAGATTTTCTTTGAGACATTTTAAGCTGCATGATAACTACTGAGTGACTACAGGTCTTTCTACTGAAGCACCTGCTAACAGACAAGCTCTCACATCCTCATATGACTGTCAATCACTTCCTTATCAAAGCAGGTGCAAGGGAAAGGTCAACCAGTAAAAGAATGGCAGATATGTACAGTATGTGATCAACATGGAGGACAGTCAGCTGTGGTGATGTCCATGAGATTCCAAAACTATTTCATTGTGTTCACAACAAGGAAAATCAACTTGAATTAAATGATTCATCCATTTTCCAATTTCAAAATCAAATGTAAGAAGTAAAATAATTTGTAATCCACACACCGTCATCACTGCCACACACAAACACACTTCAGCTCTTCATCTTCCTATGAGCGTAAGAACTCACACACACCTGATTCAAGCCCTGACGTCTGCCGTGAACAACCAACACATCTGATTAATGTAGTGAGATTTTACCACAGCAGCACAGAAACACACCCTCTCCCTCCCCACTCACCGGTGTAGTCCTCACGACAGATGCAGGTGTAGCCTCCCTCTCTGCGGGCGCACACTCCTCCGTTCAGGCAGGGGTTGGAGTAGCACAGGTTGATCTCTGTCTCGCAGTAATCGCCTGTGAAGCCCACCGGGCAGCGGCAGCGTAGGCCCGCGATGGGGTGGATGGGCCGGAACAAAATGGAGGGCGAGGAGATGAAGGGGGCGGAGCTGTTGAAGCGCAGCACGGAGATGCACTTCATGTAGTTCTGGCACGGCTCACGCAGACACACGTTGTCGTCAAACGGCAGAACCTGGAGTGATGGAGAGGAGACGGTTCAGCTTCCACTTTGACTTGGAGAACCACAGTGACTAACATTTATGTGGCCTCTTCTCCATTTGTGTGTTCCAGTGGGAAGTTTGTTCAGTCCTCTAAAATTAAGCTGCCAATACAACAATGTAAATATACTCCATTAAAACAACCACTCTTTCTGTCGACATACAATTCAAGTAAAAGTACATAAGTATTATCAGAAAAATGTACTTAAATCGTTAGAGTAAAAGTACTTCTGTTCCTCTGTGATGTCAGTTTATTATAAATGACAGTATCAGATTATTAATACTGATGCATCAATGCATAAGGTGAATTTTAATGGTGTAGCTGCTCAGGCGGAGCTTGTTGTACAGTAACTACTTATACTAATACTTCACTATGATACCATTAGTATTTTAATCTTTTACAATCCAGTTTATTTTAAAAGTTTGTTTATTTGTTTGTTTGTCTGTTTTTTGTAAATTTGCCCAAACTGTAAAAAAAGAAAGAAAAAAAGAAGCTAAAAACGGCTCTAATCTCTATTAAATCTTTAAATCTCGCACTTTAATTACACATTATCTGTTTTCTGATCTGTGTTTTTATACAGCTTTATACTGTTTTCTTATTATGTTTTTTACCTCTATTTTTATGCTTCTTTTGTTTCTGTTAAGAACACTGAATGACCTCTATATGATAATGTGCTGCACAGATAAATTTAATCTGAAAAGCAACAAGTAACTACAGCTGTCAGATACAGTAGTGGAGTGAAAAAGTACAATGTCCTGCTGAAATATAGTGTAAATTACATGAAATGGAAATTCTCAGAGAAACACAAACGCTGTGAAATAGCAGTAGAGTTCATTGTGTCCATGGAGTCAGTATGAGCAGTATCAAGGCTCTGAAGCTGGAGCACCTGACTGAAACACAGCCTTAGTTAAAGTTATTAACTGCACCTGTGCTCTTCCTGCTATGACAGATCATTATATCTCCCATTAAAAGCCTGTGTGGATAATACAGCACATCTCACGGAGAGAACAGGAGGCGGCTGGAGTTAAAAACATCATGTAGAAAACACACTAAATATTGATTTAACGCTGCGTTTCAGCATTTGCTTTAAATAAAATGTCGAATTTTGTCACAATTCAACAACACGAAATCCACAAAAGCACTAAGAAGAAAATGTTAAGAAATGAATTAGTCTGTTTGAGGTGTTCGTGTTTTGCTAGCACATACAGAAACCTGTTTAACTTAGGAAATTAATAAGAAATCATGTTTCACCGTTTAATAAAGAAGCTAAACTCTAATAGCTGTAGTTAGCATGTTAGCTACTGAAGGACACAGATGTATACAGGTTAGCAGAGGCGCCGTTTTATCTTTCTACAACATAACGTTACTTAAACTACAACAACCTTAACGTTGATACTGCCGACGTGTTAACGTTTCGACGGTTAGCCTGCTAACGTTAGCATCACTATGGCTTTTACCGTGTTATCGTGCTAATGCTAATGCTAACACATCTTTCCACTGCGTAGTTGTAGAAACGTCCGTTTTTATGTCTCACTAAAACCTTCTGACGTCATCCTCTAACTGTCATGGCCGCCGCAGCGAGAAGCTCATAAACACTGACTGATCTGAGCTGCTTCAGTTATTACCAGAGACAGTAGAGAAAGATATAAATAATAAATGTGTAGAGGATCTCTGTTATTACTGTAGCTCACGGCAGACCGATAGTTTTATGACCCCGGGCCTCGTCTTGGTCTCCGGGGCCCGGGTTCACAGAGACGTGTCAGACCGGTCCGTGGTGTCGGTCCGGTCGAATACAACTAATACGGTGTCTCTAAAATAAAGACTGACTCGTTTTAAGACAAAAGCATTAGACACCTTACACCCAGGCTAACTCAGGTCTAAGACCAATGTTACCATGGTAACAGTCAATGACACCTGCGCTGACCAGCAGCACTCAACAACAAACAAACAAACATGGCTCATTATCTGTGGTTTGTTAACATCGTTACTGAGAGAGTAATGAGAACAGAGAGAGTCCATTATATACTGAGTTTGCCATTTTCTAGTGCTTTCTGAATGTATAGTGAGAATTATAGTGGACTCATAGTATCCCACAATGCATCTGGAAAAATGGGGTAAGACCGATGGTCACCAACCAAACAATATATACCATCATGCATTGCGCTCACGCTGAAAGACAGACAGGCGGTGAGCCACAGTGTTTTTCATTTGAGCGATGAGCTCGCTGACTGTCCTCTACAGGAGGCGGGAACGACTGAGGGATTTCACACACAACCGGACATTTTCTCCAGGGGTAAATGAGGCTGAGGAGTTAGACGAGGTTCCTAGGTCTTAATTTACCCAGAATTCATTGTACCACAGTCTGGTTTAACCCTTATGCCCTCCTCAAATTTACTACCGTCTGAGGCATTTTTGGCCACGAAGGTGTCCAGAGGGAACATCTCGCACTACATAGAAAATACTAATGCAATCAAATCAATTTTGTTGTTAATCTTTGACATATCCAAGACTCTAATCACCACCAAAGCCTCATCCCCCTACTGTTTATTATATGGAAAATAATTCATGTTTTGTGGTATTATTGTAATGAATAATTAATAATTCAAATAATTATCTGGAATTTAAAGGGTTAAAATCCTGAAAATGATTGAATGTTTGGTAGTTTTGAGCAAGTTTGAAGTTGTTTATGTGATTTCTGAAAAAAAAACTAGAAAAAAATATTGATGTATGATGATTTAAAAGCTGTTTTTTGTGCATGTATGCAAAATGCATCAATAGAGTATAAAAGACATTTCAGAGTAAAAGACATTGGATTTCTAAAACTTTACTAAAAAGAAAAGTTCTTGCAAAAATGTATGCCACAAGCTGTAACACAGTCAAAATGATCATCAAATCAAAAAAAAAGTTGAGAAAAATGTACAAAAATGCCCGAGGAGGGCATAAGGGTTAAGGAGTGCTTTGTGCAACAGATGAATTCAGACTCTGTCTATGTGAAGTCTGACTGTTTGTTAGATCTAAGACAAAGTCAGAGTCTGTCTCTGAGAAACCAGCTCCGTACATTCGATGAGTAAGAGCATTGAACAGATCAATGAGTGGATGTGTCAGAATTTTCTACAACTAAACACACAAAAAGAAAAATGAAATAATTGTTTTTGGCTGCAAAGAAGAAAAGATTAAAAGTCAGTGTTCACCTTGAATTCATGACAATGAAACCCACAAGTCAAGCCAGAGATCTTGGTGTAGTTATAGACTCTCACCTAAGCTTCAACAGCCACATAAATCAGCCTGTTACCATCTAAAAAACAGCAAGAGTTCTCCTTAAGTCACTGACTCTGACTTCCTGTGAGTCAGAGGACGGATTTTAAAATCCTCCTCCTGGTCTGTAAAGACCTAAAGGTCTCTGGTCTGAACACATCCGGACCCCTCAGGTGATCTGGGTCAGCTTCACTCAGTGTTCCCAGAATCAGGAGCAGGTGAAGCAGCTGTTAGTTTCTCTGCTCCTCACCTGTGGAAGCAGCTTCCTGAACACCTGAGATCAGTTAGATCAGGGACTGAAACATCACTTTTCACTGCAGCTTATCAATAAAGAGTTTCTGACCTGGTTTATATAATCAGTAAATATTTCTATTTATTCAAAGGTGTTTATATTGTTTTTAAATGTTATTTTAATGTCGTCTTAATGTTCGTTTGTTAGTATATCTCCACGCCTCCGTAACGCTCTTTGAATCGCCCTCAGCACTTCAGTAATCAGTGTTTCCAGGGTAAATAAACAGCTCAGTCACTGTTTTCTGTCTGATTGTAGATTCATGTTGAATGTTTGTGTGTTTGTGTGACGGCGCCTGTTGAGAGACGGTTCTGACACAATCAGCTTCAGACTGTTCCTCTCCTCACTCTGCTGTGGCCACGCTCACCCCTTCATAAATCTCTCCGGGTCAGCTGTCTCATGCACGTGCACGACGTGTATTACCATTAAAGTCACTGATGTGCATGCTGTATCCAGGTGTGTGTTATTTCATGCATTAGAATATATAGTGGTCATATCTGTGTACTGTTGCATGAAGCCATATGGATGTGATGCACATTGTATTATTATCAGTTCACATGTAATATTCTCAGGTGACTGTCTTGAGGTGTGACTTACTGTGACTTACGCTGTTATTACATGTAACTCAGATTTACAGCTGCAGCAGACGTGTGCAGGACTGTGTGTTCCTCACTGAATGGTTATTTGAAAATGTCTAAATGTCCTTAATTTAAAGAATATAAAAAGAGTGTGAAGATGTAAAACATGTTTGTTTCTGGTAATATTAAAGGCACATTCCTCGTCCTCACTGTAAAGAGGACGAGAGCCAACTTCAAACATAAAAACAAAAGATTTGTGTCTGCTGCATCTCCAACAGTGATGAGCAGGTTTGTTTGAATCACTAATGGTTGAGATCTTATTAGAAAATCATGGAAATGCAGATTTTCCAGCTGTTTCTCAAAACTCACGAGTTAAACTTGTATATAAATAAATATCAAATTTATACCATTAAAAAAATTCCAGGCTTTAAATGTGCTTCACATGCACGACGACATTTACACATTTTCACGCCTCCGTCCAGAGACGGTCAAAGGCGGTGGACACGATATCTCAGCAACACCTTGAGGGACCTTCTTCAAATTTGGCACAAACATTCACTTGGACTCGAGGCTGAACTGATTCGATTTTGGTGCTCAAAGGTCAAAGGTCACTGTGACCTCACAAAACACATTTTCAGCCATAACTCACAAATTCACTCACTAGTTACAACACAATTTAACTCAGATGTCTATAAGGATAAAATGAAGTGATGACATTCTATTTCCAAAAGGTCAAAGGTCAACTTCACTGTGACATCATAATGTCCTGGTCATTATTCAACACTGTAACTCAGTAAGGAGAGACTGAGGCCATGTGTCCTGACACTTCATGGTTGGTGGAGGAAACAACCAGGAGGAGGTGATTCTAGTCACACTTCAGTGTGTGTGTGTGTGTGTGTGTGTGTGTGTGTGTGTGTGTGTGTGCATGTGGACTCACCTCCATCTGTGTGAGTGAGGTCAGCCTCGGCCTGTTCAGGTACAGCTGCTCCTCCAGGGCTTCAGAGGGGAAGAAGTGTCCTCCCGGCAGCGCGGCAGAGAAGCTGACATTCAGGATCCCTCCCGGCGCCGCGTCCAGGTCGGGCTGGATGTTGAAGATGAAAACGTCCTCGACGGGCACCGAGAGCACCGCCGACACGCCCTCCAGGAAGTTACCCAGCAGCGGAGACAGGAAGTGCTCCTGGGACATGTTCTGGAGACGGACGGTGACGCTGCTTCCCAGCATGTCCTCAGTGATGATGAGGACACGGAGGACACACTGGGCTGAAATGCTGTGGACACCATCTGAGGAGGAGAGCAGAGGGGAAACAGTTAGGAGAATGAATGGAAGATAGAGGGTGGACAGATGAGGAGGTGAAGGAGGTAAAGAAAGAAAGAGACATATAGGTGAGGAGGAGTAAGAGGAGAGAGATAGATGAAGGGGGGGCGCGAGGGAGGAGGGACAGGAAGGATAAACAGCAGAGAGACGGAGGTAAAGAGACACAGATGAATGAATGGAAGTCAGAGAGGAAGGATTGAGGAGGAGAGGAGAGGAGGTCACAGCAGCTCAGACAGCAAACCCACAGCAATGTATATACACAATACACTATATATACATTATACTATATATAGATATTATACTGTATATA
>NC_079372.1:28794350-28804350 GCF_021018895.1 Seriola aureovittata
CCATCTCCTCCTCCTCTTCCTCCTCCTCTTCCTCCTCCTCCTCCATCTCCTCCTCCTCTTCCTCCTCCTCTTCCTCCTCCTCCTCCATCTCCTCCTCCTCTTCCTCCTCCTCCTCCGGACTCAGATACTAATTTCACACAGATTCGAGTCCTGATGTGATAATTACAGCTGTGTGAAAACACGGAGTCACAGCGACGACGTCTGCAGCTCGTTTGACCGACGGTCGACTGAGGATTGTCCTTAAACATGGGAGACTCACAAAAACTGGTGTCAACACTTTGTCTAATTATAATGTTTCCTTCTGTGATCAGGAGAACATGGTTTTATCCCAACAGATGAAAATTACACTTTAGTTTTCAGGGATTCCTTCCAGTTTTACTTTAAAGCACAATTTAAGTGGAAAGTATCTTGTTTTCTATTGATACAACTGATAACAGTCTATAATAGGATATAATATAATGTCCTTCAGAAACAACAAGTAAACACCAGTCAGTGACACCTGCACACACCTGTACTTATATCAAACTACTCAAATCATTTATCAATGGAAGCAATGATTCAGTATGATTATATTTAAACCAGGATCAGCTGACTGAAGGGCCAGGAAATGTATATGTGATGGAAAAGGACCAACACACACTGACTTCCTGTTACATTCAGACTGAAGCTCCTCCCCCTGAGGAGCCACACCCCCAGACCTGCAGGAGCACTGAGATCATCTGCTGCTGCTTTGTTGAAGCTTCCAGTAACTGGAGACGCAGGAAGCTTCAGTCAGTTACAGAGATCAGAGCAGCAGCTGAAAGATAGAAACTTCTCTCTTATCCTTTCATCGGAAATTCTGCTCAGCACTTCTTTTAAATGCTGTTAAATTGATGTTTGATGTCTATGTAATCAGTTTTAACTTATTTTAATCATTTATTTCTTTCATTTATTTTCTCAATGTTATTATTTTATTATTATTCCATCTCATTTAATATTTTCAATGTTTTTCATTTCACATGAATGTTTTAATGTTTGTTTTATATCATGTGCAGCACGTGGTGCAGCTCATTTTTCTGTTGTAAAGTACTGTATGTGGTATGAAAGGTGCTCCACAAATAACGTTTATCATCATTATCATTATCATTATTATCATTATTATTATTGCTGGGTCTCTGAGGCGTCAGGTCACTGTGAATGTGAGACTCAAGTGGGACCTCAGAGCCGTGGAGGTTTGTGAATTATGAATTATGAATTAAAGGTGAGTAAAGGTGAACTTGTCCGTAACTTTTCCAATAAGCCAAGACGTTATAACTAATGCATCACCTCTCTCCCTGCCAGTCCACTGCAGCGTATATGAAAATATTAAATCATTAATAACCTCCACACTCAAAAACACACAAATGGAAGGTTATTTTAGCGTCTTTAGCTCCACGGGAAAACAAAGCTTTTCCTAAATAACAACTGGCAGACACTTTCACAGCTCCTGTGGGCTTCCAGCCAACGTTTCCCTTCAAAGAGGGAGGAGAGCGTGGCGCTGGCATTCGTAAAGCCTCTCAGAATAAACACACTGATCTGGAATCAGGTCCCGTGTATGAGCAAACATCAATATGGCATGAGAGAGAGGCCGGCCTCCGATCGGCGCTTTGTGGGAACACGGTCCCTGGCGTTTCAAAGGGTTGAGGGAGTTCAGTGCTATCTCTCTGCAGCAGGTAGCCTGACTAATAGCACACTCAAAGCT
This sequence comes from Seriola aureovittata, assembly GCF_021018895.1. Taxonomy (NCBI): domain Eukaryota; kingdom Metazoa; phylum Chordata; class Actinopteri; order Carangiformes; family Carangidae; genus Seriola; species Seriola aureovittata. Next base: position 28,796,071 of record NC_079372.1, read on the forward strand.
TCTTGAATGTCAGAGCATCCAGAGCTCGCTTCCTGGAAATCCAGACGGAAATAGTCTGCAAAGTAGTGCACAATAGAAGCCCACAGCTGGAGCTGAAAACAGCCCAGAAACATTATTAGGAGGAGGAGGAAGAGGAGGAGGAGGAGGAGGAGGAAGAGGAGGAGGAGGAGGAGGAGGAGGAGGAGAGGAGGAGGAGGAGGTCACTAAGCACTAATGCTGGACTTTAAAGAAACAGTCAGGTTTGGAGATTCTGCTCCAGCGAGAAGAAAAGTTCACATGAGCTTTAACTTCAAAGATGAACTGGTTTTATAAATAATAATAATGATGATGATAATAATAATAATAATCATCATAATAAATCTTTGTCATAGTTACATCTTCAGGCCTTTTCGACACGAAGGTGACTGAGTCTACAGGTGAGAGGTGTGGTGGAAGAAACGCAGTCAGAAACTGATAAAAGCCTCAGGACAGATGTTTATGTCTCTGCTTCAGGCTCAGGTTATATGTCCTGTATGTCCTATATGTCTTATGTGTCCTATATGTCCTGTATGTCCTGTATGTCCTGTATGTCCTATATGTCCTATGTGTCCTGTATGTCTTATGTGTCCTATATGTCCTGTATGTCCTATATGTCCTGTATGTCCTATATGTCCTATATGTCCTGTATGTCCTATATGTCCTGTATGTCCTGTATGTCCTATATGTCCTATGTGTCCTATATGTCCTGTATGTCCTGTATGTCCTGTATGTCCTGTATGTCCTATATGTCCTATGTGTCCTATATGTCCTATATGTCCTATGTGTCCTATATGTCCTATATGTCCTATGTGTCCTATATGTCCTATATGTCCTATGTGTCCTATGTGTCCTATATGTCCTATATGTCCTATGTGTCCTGTATGTCCTATATGTCCTGTATGTCCTATATGTCCTATATGTCCTGTATGTCCTATATGTCCTGTATGTCCTGTATGTCCTATATGTCCTGTATGTCCTATATGTCCTGTATGTCCTATATGTCCTATATGTCCTGTATGTCCTATATGTCCTGTATGTCCTGTATGTCCTATATGTCCTGTATGTCCTATATGTCCTGTATGTCCTGTATGTCCTATATGTCCTGTATGTCCTATGTGTCCTATATGTCCTATATGTCCTGTATGTCCTGTATGTCCTATATGTCCTGTATGTCCTATGTGTCCTATATGTCCTATATGTCCTGTATGTCCTGTATGTCCTATATGTCCTATGTGTCCTATATGTCCTGTATGTCCTGTATGTCCTATATGTCCTATGTGTCCTATATGTCCTATATGTCCTGTATGTCCTATGTGTCCTATATGTGTTATATGTCCTGTATGTCCTATATGTCCTGTATGTCCTATATGTCCTATATGTCCTGTATGTCCTGTATGTCCTATATGTCTTATGTGTCCTATATGTCCTGTATGTCCTATATGTCCTATATGTCCTGTATGTCCTATATGTCCTGTATGTCCTATGTGTCCTATATGTCCTATATGTCCTGTATATCCTGTATGTTCTGTATGTCCTATATGTCTTATGTGTCCTATATGTCCTATATGTCCTGTATGTCCTATATGTCCTATATGTCCTGTATGTCCTATATGTCCTGTATGTCCTATGTGTCCTATATGTCCTATATGTCCTGTATGTCCTATATGTCCTATATGTCCTGTATATCCTGTATGTCCTGTATGTCCTACATGTCCACAGGATCCAGTAACATAATCCTGATCCCACAGGCGTCCAGGAGCGAGTGAAACAAAGCCTGTAAACTCAGGTGTGTCTGAGGGGAGGAGTATCTGCAGCTGGTCTGAGATCAGCTGTAAAAGCTGTTTGAATGCAGAATATAGTCAGTGATTGACGAGGTGCAGCTCTGAGAACTCCTGCTGATCAGTGTTCTGTCTGTGCTGATGTCGATGTTTCAGCATTGAGATGAATGTGATTTGAAACTGGATCACGGAGCGCGTCCTCTGGCTCTTTGTCCCTCGCTCAGAGGTTCAAGTCCCTCCCAGAGTCTGTGTTTCACTGACTCGTCCGAGGTGAGGAGTCTCATTGAGTATTCAGTCCTGCTGCTGAGAGGAGTGGGGATTAAATGAGACGCGTTACATCCAGCATGCAGAGACCAAAAACACTCAAATTGGATTTACACAGAACAAAAGCCGAGAGCCGCCGGTCTGAAACACACCACACTGTGTCATGGTGCCTTCAGCCCGTTAGTTCTCAGTCTGTGCACAATCACATGGGTTTAAATCCCATTTCACACCGTGTTGTCACATCCCTTTGTCTGGCCTCCTCCCGCCTCCCCTCGCCGTCCGCCGTCCTCCATCAGCCCCGATCAGACACGAGGAGCACGTCGGATTTTCAAATGTTTTCAGCTGCGCAGGTCGGCCTCAGGTCAGAGAACAAATCAGCACAGTGACCGCCGAACACACGTTTAAAACACACACACAACGTTTGAAGTTGTGAACGCAGCCAGAAGGAGCGTCCCTAAAAATAATGACAGCAGCTCCCAGAGAGAGAGGAAGGTAAGAACAGAGTCATACGCCCAACACACTGACCAGTCAACGAGCGAAGGGACGACCAAGAGAGGGAGGCCGTATATTAAACATCATAATAACAACACTGCGTACGCATCATTACAACACACACACACACACACACACACACACACACACACACGCACACACAAGCCTGCACACACACACACACACACACACACACACACACAGGCTTACAGCTGATTTCTCCGCTCTGTTTGTCTTTTAAAGCCGTTCTACCCCTGAGGTCTGGACACTCGTTAAAGTAGAACAGAGCAGAAAAACACACACACACACACACACACACACACACACACACACACACACACACACACACACACACACACACACACACACACACACACACACACACACGCACGCACACACACACACACACACACACACACAAACACACACACACACACACACACACACACACACACACACACACACACACACACGCACGCACACATAATGGTTTAAACCCTCCTTTTACAGCAGAGGCTCTAATCCTTTACATTAAAGCAGATACACTTGACTCCCACAGAAAGCCTCTGGTATGTAAAGACTCACTTTCAGCCCGTATCACAGTGACACACACTCTCGTGTCTATTGTGCTTGTAAACAAATCCACAGTGTGACCTCTGACATGCAGACGTGACATCAGTCAGCAGCTGTTTGCCGTCTCTGCTCGTTCTGTCCTGTCTGCAGAGACTCACACACAACCTGTGCAGCTGTGGACACGAACAGAGACAGAGAGTCAACCCTGTGATGTGACTGTTGCTGCAGACGAGAGTTTCTCTAAGTTTGTGTGAAGCCGACGACTTCCTGTTCCCTCTAAACATCCCACATCTACAGCCTCCAAACAATTGCTCCGCTGGTTCAGTGTAACAGTGCAGCAGTAATATCTGCTCAGTACAAAGGCTTCCTGTGAACACACACACACACACACACACACACACACACAGACACGCACACATAATGGTTTAAACCCTCCTTTTACAGCAGAGGCTCTAATCCTTTACATTAAAGCAGATACACTTGACTCCCACAGAAAGCCTCTGGTATGTAAAGACTCACTTTCAGCCCGTATCACAGTGACACACACTCTCGTGTCTATTGTGCTTGTAAACAAATCCACAGTGTGACCTCTGACATGCAGACGTGACATCAGTCAGCAGCTGTTTGCCGTCTCTGCTCGTTCTGTCCTGTCTGCAGAGACTCACACACAACCTGTGCAGCTGTGGACACGAACAGAGACAGAGAGTCAACCCTGTGATGTGACTGTTGCTGCAGACGAGAGTTTCTCTAAGTTTGTGTGAAGCCGACGACTTCCTGTTCCCTCTAAACATCCCACATCTACAGCCTCCAAACAATTGCTCCGCTGGTTCAGTGTAACAGTGCAGCAGTAATATCTGCTCAGTACAAAGGCTTCCTGTGAACACACACACACACACACACACACACACACTGAAATACAATTATTAATGTTGACAGTTATGAAGTTATGAGAGAGGAAACCCTGATCAGAATGAGTCAGGTTCAGTTAGCTGCTACATCCTCTAGATCTACACTCCACTGTTACAAGTCATATGTATATTATAATATAATACAGTATAATATACTGTACAAATATACATATACACATTATATATATTTATCTTTTAAATCAAACAACAACCAGGACAACACAAGAGTAAATGATGATGTAACATCATCCATCCTTTAGTTACAGACACCTGTTCCAACCTCATAAATAAATATAAAGATGGCCGCCGTCAGGCCGCTTCTCCGTCCGATGAGACCACATAAGATGAATGATGGATCACCGCAGAGAAGCTGGTGTCACAGTAGAAATCTCAGGACACAATTCAAAACAGAGAAGAAAGCCGAGGTCAGACCTGGTCCACAAAGACCAGAACCCAGAGTTCACGCTCCATCACACTCTATCATGCAAGTCCAGACTGATTGTGAAATATCTCCCTATAACTTATAAACAACGATCACCTGAGCTCACGCACTCAACAGTCATGTGATGTTTTCCTGTACGATCCATGGAACACGTGACCAGAACAAGATGGCTGCATCTCTCAGCCACGCTGACAACACGTTGACGAGACGCTGACGTGTCACATGTCAAACAAACACCTGGTTACCTGAGTCAAACCTCGTCCTCTGTCCCACAGTCTGAGAGCAGCAGAGACGAGTCAGCGTCCTGCTCCTCATGTTTCTGCCATGAAGCTAATGTGCGAAAGATTTACTGACGACTCGATGCTAAACAGGTTCAGTCTCCTCCCTGGGGACTGAACCACCGTCATCAGCCTCAGACCAACAAACAAACACACAAACACACAAAAATCTGATTTATGAACACTTATATTTCCATGACTCTTTCAGCATGTGGCTCTTTGATGTCCTGAGGTCAGGAGAAGTGCTCTCTGGGTAATTACCTCTGACTGTACGTCTCAGTGTGTCAGACACTTCACTTTCTAATGTGTTTGTGTCTCTGTTGTTTTAAAAACAGCTGTTACTGACACACTGAAATAAACTTTTGATGAATCATCCTCAGACTTTTATAAGATAGTAGACTTTAGTCCTCTGTCTCTGCGTTGTGGAGTTTCTCTGCTCATGTGCTGCAGTGTCTCTTCAGTCATGTTAATGTAACGTATAAATATCAGCCAACATTCAAAGCACAAACATCCTGTGAGCTGCTGGAGATTGATCACAAACATTATGATATAATATAATATAATATAATGTAATATAATGGTCCAGTAAGTTGTGAAGGTATTCTGAACTGAAACTTTCTGCAGCAAAGAGTTTGAATATTTTCCCTGTGATCCATTATGAAGGATGAATATGTTTTCATATATATTCCTGCGTAATACAACTAAGTGATATGATCAGTTCTATGACTCTGCTGCAGAAGAACCAGGTGCAGAACTTTGAGCTGGTGAGTCTTAAATTAGTTTCTGCTTTTTAAAAAATGCAGCATCTGCTTTAACAAAGAAGAAACACTGAGGAAGAACCTGGACGAGGAACAAACCTCAGACTCTTCATCACAGAAGAAGAATCTACAGTTCACTGCCTCAAACAGGAAGTGGAACTCAGGGACAGTCAGATATTCGGTGATTGTTTGATGATATTAAGGTTTTAAAACCTTGACTTCTGTGTTTCATCATGTTCACATTGTTGATATCAGCCTGCCGAGAGACGCAGGTGACGACTGATCCACAGGTTTCTCAGACCAACTGCATCTCTCAGCAGGAACACTTTGTTCTGCTCTCGATTCCCTGAAACATCCCGTCAAAATATTCACTCATGGAGACCTGAACTCTCCCCTGTGCATCACACTGCCTTCTCTCAGCTCTATATCTCCCAGCAGCCACCCTGTCAGTCAGACCACGTCGTTATCGTGGAGACAGACGTGTGAAGGGAGCTGTGTTTGTACAGAGCAGCTGCAGAGCAACGTGGCATTTCCAGTAAAGAACAGGAAACTCAGACAGACACTTTATCAGGACGTTTCTCTCCGACTCTCCTTCATTCTTTCATCCATATGCATGAAATAACAGGATCCACTGAGTGTCCCTCTAACACAGGCTGCGTCTCGTATGAAGCTCTCAGCTCGGTGTTAGTGTCAGCTCCACCTAAAACCTCCGACCTTCACTGAGCTCAAACCCCTGAATAATATCACATTCATGTTCTGATCCACAGATTTAAACAGATACTGGAGCTGATTATAATCTCTCAGGGCGCAGGGACACGTCCCCAACAATCTCTGCCTGAACTCATTAGATAATTCTGAAGTGCGATCTCAGAGGCTGCGTTTCCAAGACGACTGATTTAGGCATGCTGGCATCTGATTGGTTGAGAGGGGAGGGGTCTATCAGACGGACACACAGGAGGCGGATCAGTGAGCGGACAACAGGTCATCAGTGTCAGACGCCTGAAGCATGAGTGAAAATATAATAATCCACGAGTCACTGTCCTGTCATCTGATCTGCAGCTCGCATCACTTCATGTCGTCCACGGCAACACGTTTCCTACTGTGTGGATTTCATGCCTCCAACACACACACATCAGGAGCTTTTCCACCTCCGTGTGTCAGTAATACGCAGTAAACTATAACCCTCCAGCAGCCACTGGGATCTCTAATGAAAACCTGCTGGCTCGTTAACATCACAGGCCTTACATCGTTAGGTTGTTAAACCTGAGGCATCATGGGACAGGAAGCATCTCACTGCTGTAGCTGGTTTTACATGTGAAAACAAGGACCAAAGGTGAGACTGCAGCACAGGTAGATCTACTGAATAACAACCTTTTCATTTTCTCTTTTCTCTGAACGAGCAACTTCCTGAATCTTACTTTCTTTTAATCTTTGATCTGTTTCTGTGTAGTTTTTATTTTAATGTAAATACAGACCACATGTTCATAAACCATTCAGGGAGGGGGTTGTTGCCATGACGCTCCTTGTTCCCAGTATCTGCCGTCAGATCACAGCCTGAACCTGAGTTTAAAACAAGATGTAAAACTGCTGAGGTCACAGGTTTGTTGTAGTCATGGTAACAGGAGACCAGACCAGAGACCCAGACCTCCACCGTCTCTGCTCCGTCTCATTCAGCTCCTGACAGGACGAGGAAGTGGAGTCTAATGGATTCTAATGGACTGATGAAGTTTCCTGTGCGGGTAAAGTGCACATGTGTTTATCTGCAGGAAGAGTCACTGTGATGCTCTCACCTTTTCTGTGGACACTTTTGGACTCTTAATGTTTGGACTTTTCCTTAACTTCCTGTTTTATTTTTTTAATGACTAACTATTATTGCTCTTGTGTTATTTTCCTTCCTGTCTTTGTCTCGTTTCCCTCTCTAGTGATTGTAATAACCTCCTTTCCTCAGCAGCTGTAAAGTAGATGTTTCTTTTCACAATTCAGTGAAACAACATGAATGTATAGACTTTAGTATTAAGTTGTGATGATGATGATGATGATGATGATGTAACTATAGATTCATCAGCTCGTTCTTCATGACGACTCCTGACTGATTGAAAGAGAATGAATCTATATTTATGGATCTGAGCTTCAGTCCATCAGACAGAAACAGCTGCTCTGATGTTTCTACATTTATGTGGCTCTGCTGTGGTTTTAAATGCTGCTGCAGCAAGGCATTGTGGGACGGCATGTCTCCTTTCCTTGGGTAAAGGAAGCTCCAGTGTTTCCTAAAGGAGATGAGAGAGGAAGCAGAGAAGCTCCTCTCCTCTGATCATGAAGCTGCTCAGAGACTGAAGATCATTTCTCTCAGTCTGAAGCTTCAGCAGAAGCCCCGCCCCCCCGTGTTTCACCTGCTGTGTATTTAGTCTCTGTGCTGCTGTTGTCTGAGTCGGCTCGTCTGCTTGACTCCTCCCGATTCTCCTCAGTTTGGATCTTCAGCATCTTGTTTGTAAGTTTTGGACAGAATCAGATTCAAAGTGTTTCCTGTTGGTGCGAGTTGAGGTGCAGTTAACCCGACTCTTCAACATGTCGTCAGTTGGTGTGTTTGTATCGTAGGAGGAAACGTCGTCCGGTCTGTTCCAGAAGTCTCCCTCCATGACTCCAGGCGCCAGCGTTAGATGGACAGAGTGGGAGTCAATGTTTAATGACAGAAAAATAAATAGAGTGGTCGTTTACTTTATTGGAGCCGTCAGATTTTCTCATTAATTGCAGCAGGAAGTGTTGATGTCA